>NC_090647.1:66077783-66377783 GCF_040937935.1 Hyperolius riggenbachi
AATTTTTAGGGAGATGCCAATTAACATATATGTTTTTGGGACATGAGAGGAAAGCGGAGTGCCTGGAGGAAACCCACACAGACATGGCGAGAACATACAAACTCCATGCAGATAATTCCCTGGCTGGGATTCGAACTGGGGAACCAGCGCTGGAAGGCGAGAGATCTAACCAAGATGCCACCATGCTGCTCACAACATATGCAGGATTGATTTGGATGTATATTGTGAGAAAGCGAAGCAAGAGGTGTCAAGGCTGTCTGACTGACAGGAACTCGAGTTTCCATTTCTGATTGCCAGAACCCTTCAAAGGAAAAAGTGCATTTATAGTTAAGGTCTCCTTTTGAATGATACTGACCTTCTATTCACATGAGACCTTTTCTCCATGCCGAACTATAACTGCACTTTTGATGAAAGTTAAACTATGTCACTAGAATTACAGTAAATCCTGGCAGAGTAGTAATGAGAAGACCACTGCTATCCAAAAAATAATGGATAACAGTCCTACGGTTTGCAAAAGAAGAAAAACAATAAAATGTCTTGGCTTTAAATTTATTTTGTGTGATGTGTGGATCTTGGTGAGGGCAGTGTCGTGGTTTGGACCTGCTTTACGGCCTCTGGAATAGGGCAGCTTGTCATATTAATCCTGAAGTGCACTAACAAATTTTGCCAGAAGATGTATCCATCTGTAAACTTTACTTGAAATCCAAACCAGATTGGATTGTGCAGTAAGAGGTCGACCCCAAGGACTGACTACCAAAGGACGGTTAAAGTAAACAGCACCATTTTCAGCACCCAGGGCATCTCAACAGCACATTAAAATGCATATTAACAATGTGGCATTACTAAAAAAAAAATACATTCTACCTCTTTATTTTTACATTTAAATTTTAGTTAGAAGCTTTTATTGCTCTAGAGACACTTTCATCAGCAGGCAGAGTGGGGAGAAACTTTAAACAGCTGAGAGAAGTCATACTTGATTACCTTCACACCTTTCCCTAGATAAATAAGGGCAGAGGGGGGGGGGGGGGGGGGATGGCAGTCTCTACAGCTATTAGAAACCAGGACAAACTGCAGAAAAAGAAAACTGCTCGTATCCCTCTAATACAGAAAGAAGTTAATATTTTGAATAATGGGAGTCCAGATCTGGTGAAAATGTGAAAATAACTGAAGCAGGCAGTTCATGCAAGGAAGCTGACCATTCTCTCTATAGTTTCTCAGAGATGGTGGAGGCGACACTGCTGATCAATTGGGATGTTTATATGACAGCGGGGGTGTATTCTCATATGGTGTGCTCTGGACAGATGATCAAATCAAATTGTGACATGGATAGTAAACCGGAAGTCCAGCACTGCTGTTCACAAGTAATGAATCTCGTGTAAGGAACTTGCATGATATCACATAGATTTGCCCTTACTGAATGTTGCCAAGGGGGTAACTGTGGGTGCCAGCTGATGAAAAGCCTCCGAGACAAGACCATGTGCAGGACTGATCAGAATTTATCAACCGTTATGGCTGGATATACTGCTGTGCAAGGGATGTATCAGTCAACAATAGCAAACATTTGCCTTTTCCCACATACATGCAGCTCTGGAAAAGGAGAGAGTATTTCTGAGTATGGCAACCATTCAATGCCAGTGTCCATTAAATGAGGAAGAATATTAAAAAACGAAACACCATGTAAACAGGGCTGTGGAGTTGGAGCAATTTTGGGAACCCGGAGTCTGGGTCAGTGGTTTCATAGAATCAGGAGTTGGATGATTTTTGTACTGTTGCCACAGCCCTGGCTGTAATCAACGCTTTTCTCTTGCAATGTGACTAGTTGGGTGGGAAAACACCACTACACGTGTGCCCAAGGTAATTTTGGAATTTAAAACCAACTTTATGATGCCAAAATATGTTAAAAAGGTTTAGAGTGGGAAAAGAGAAGTGCAATCCTAGCTTTACTGGCACAAGGGTACAGGGAATGTGAGGTTGTTTCTATCCTTAAAATTTCGAAGACTGCACTACACAAGAACAAAATCCAGCGACGGGCACTGGAGACCATAAAGCTACAACTTGGCAGAGAGCAAAAATGAATCTGTACTGATCGGGATAACCTCAAACTCATTTGAATGTTACTCTAGAACTTCAGGCTGACATCAAGTGATCTTCAAACAACGTGGCAATCAAAGACAGGAGTAAAGTGCAAGGTCAGAATAGTTAAACAGGCTCCTTCATGCAAGGCTCGAGTTATGTAAAGCTAGGGGAAAAAAAACTATCAGTGAGGAGTATAGAGTCAGCTGAGGTTTGCTAAAGACCACAGGAATTGGTCTGCAGAGGTTTGGAGTAAGGTTATTTTCTCTGAGTCAAATTTTCAACTTTGCCAAACACTTTGTTGTTTTATGGTTAGACAGAGACCTGGAGAAGCCTACAACCCAGTGTCTTGCACCAACTGTAACATTTGGAGGAGGGTCAGTAATGAGCTTGGGCATGCTTTAGCAAGGCTGGAATTGAAAAGAGAGCAAGGTGACAGTACCAACCTGCTTGTGAAGCATTTTATTCCATGTTTCAGGCAGGCAGTGATGACACCAAACAGCTGACAGCTGTTTCGCGTGGAAAAATATGCTTGTTCACAGAACAAACAATCTTGCTGTGACCAAGCGTTGTTCTTCACGCGAAACAGCTGTCAGCTGTTCGGTACCATCATTGCCCCCGTCTGCCTGGCCATCCTAGGATTCCTTCTGTAACCACTGCTGCACTATGAAGCATGGAATAAAAAGCTTCACAAGCAAGTTGGTACTATGCACTGTGAGATAAGCCTAGCCTGTTTTTCCATGATCATCTGTGGAAACTAATGCTACATACACACTTAAGATAAATGTATTTGCAAAAGGCAAGATCACAGACCAATTTTACCCCCTACCATGTAGTATGAGAGCCATACCTACACAGTCTATTCTATTGAGCTGAACTCCCCATCAGATTTTTTGCAAGAACCTGTACACGAAGATGCTGTACACATGCAACAGATCAGTATCTGCAAAAGATCAGTTTCTGCAAAAAAATCAGTTCTTGCAAAATGCATTCATAGTCTATATCTGCAGATCTCATACACACCTTGTTTAAGGTGCTTCCTTCTGCCATTGCTCCACGACACAGCCAAGAGAATCCAGATCTGTACAGAGGATCAACATTTCAAGAGTCTGCCTTGGCCAGTCCAATCTCCCAAGTTTGAACCCTGCTGGATTGACATTGAGAGGAAGATGTATTGTCATGAACCACCAAGCAAAGCCAAGCTGTTTGATTTGTTTGCAGATCGAGTAGTATGAAGTTACCCAACAGCAATGTGACAACGTGCACTTGATTGACAGTAGCGCAGTAGAGGATGACCTCAAGGTCGGCCTCTGCACCAGCAAGGACTCCGGGCTGGCGGCATGGGACTTGTCGGCTGCAAGGGGCTGGAAGAAGCCCCAGATAAGTAGATCATGGGGTTGCATTATTTGGCTTTAAAGCACAACTGGAGTGAGAAGTTGATCTATTTGGCTGCAGTAGTGTCTGAATCACACCAGAAACAAGCATGGAGCTAATCTTGTCATATCTGACAATAATGCCAGAAACACCTGATCTGCTGCACGCTTGTTGAGGATCTATGGCTAAAAGCATTTGAGGCAAAGGATCAGCAGGGCTGCCAGGTAGAGATGTCGCGAACCTCCGATTTTCGGTTCGCGAACTTCCGCAGAAGGTTCGGTTCGCGGAACAATTCGCGAACCGCAATAGACTTCAATGGGGAGGCGAACTTTGAAAAATAGAAAAAATTATGCTGGCCACAAAAGTGATGGAAAAGATGTTTCAAGGGGTCTAACACCTGGAGGGGGGCATGGCGGAGTGGGATACATGCCAAAAGTCCCGGTGAAAAATCTGGATGTGACGCAAAGCAGCGTTTTAAGGGCAGAAATCACATTGAATGCTAAATTGCAGGCCTAACGTGCTTTCAAACATCTTGCATGTGTATACATCAAACAGGGAGTGTAATTAGAGTACTGCTTCACACTGACACACCAAACTCACTGTGTAACGCACCGCAAACAGCTGTTTGTGTAGTGACGGCCATGCTGGACTACTGCGCAACATGGCGTGATTGCTCTTCCTCACTCAGTGATGTCAGGTAATGTGTGACTTCCTTCTCAACTTTCCATGGCATTGTTAAAAAGCTTACGTTTTGTTTTTAATTTACATTTTCTACTTGCTGTGTACTTGTTCAGTACCACTACAATGAGCAAGTCTGCCATTGTGACCCCGGGTAATGGCCGGGGAATGAGAGGTTTGAATCCGGTGTGGAGCCTGAGCAACGGCTACCACTATACATCCAAGGAGGGCAGCGGGCAGGCATGCACGCCCGCCCGCCCCGAGGTAGTGACCAAAAATAACAATACAGGAGGAGGACTTTCGAGGCCCTGCTGTGTATTTGAAATGAATGTACTTTAAATCCTTTAACGAGAACCAGTTATGGCGGGCAAAGATGACACCACATTCCTTTCACGAGAATCATATGGAGGCGGGCAAGTCTGTCATTTGTGACCCCGGGTAATGGCCGGGGAATGAGGGATGGAATCCGGTGTGGAGCCTGAGAAACGGCTACCACCACACATCCAAGGAGGGCAGCAGGTAGGCATGCACGCCCGCCCCGAGGTAGTGACCAAAAATAACAATACAGGAGGCGGACTTTCGAGGCCCTGCTGTGTATTTGAAATGAATGTACTTTAAATCCTTTAACGAGAACCAGTTATGGTGGGCAAAGATGGCACCACATTCCTTTCACGAGAATCATATGGAGGCGGGCAAGTCTGTCATTTGTGACCCCGGGTAATGGCCGGGAAATGAGGGATGGAATCCGGTGTGGAGCCTGAGAAACGGCTACCACTACACATCCAAGGAGGGCAGCAGGTAGGCATGCACGCCCGCCCTGAGGTAGTGATCAAAAATAACAATACAGGAGGCGGACTTTCGAGGCCCTGCTGTGTATTTGAAATGAATTAACTTTAAATCCTTTAACGGGAATCCATTATGGAGGGCAAGTCTGCCATTGTCACCGCGGGGAATGAAGGTTGGATTGCGGCCCGAAGTGGGAGCCTGCTGAGACCCATGCTGTAGCTGCCCTGACCGTGCTTTGCAGACCAGGCATCTGTGGTCAGATGGACCCTTGAGCCAGCGGAAGACAAACCAAGTCGAAAGCATTTGCCAAGAATGTTTTACGGAGGGCAAGTTTTTTTGCCCTTTTTTTAAATTTTTTTGAAAATGATAGATGGTTGTATTTTTAAATTGTTTGAAAGTTTAGATGGTTGTATTTTTAAATTGTTTGAAAGTTTAGATGGTTGTATTTTTAAATTGTTTAAAAGTGTATCCATTCTTCCTCCCCCCCAGCCACGAACAATACCATGGGAACGTGGAGCAGCAGAAGCCCCCTGTGACGGCTGCCACGGTTGTTCTCCGCTGCTTGTCTTTTGAGGGGTGCTTCTTTTCCTCAGGTGCTCTTGCCATAGCTGTTTGTGCCTTCTCTCCAGGTGCCTTCGTAAAGCACTTGTCCCTACGTGACAGTTGGCCTTTCCACGGCTCAATTTTTGCTGGCAGAGACAACAGATGGCTTTGCTCCGATCTGAGACACACACGTGAAAAAATTTCCAAACCGCTGAGCCCCCCTGGGCTGATGGCGCTACGGTGGCATCAGCAGCTGACGTTGAAGGGCATGTTGGCTGTCTGGCCATAGCTGGCGATACATGGCGCCGGACACTGCCCCCAGCTGATTCTGAGGACGAGCTCCCTCTTGTATTGCGTTCCGGAGTTGGAGCCTGATCAACATCTACCACCACACATCCAGGCAAGGAGGGAAGCAGGCAGGCATGCACGCCCGCCCCGAGGTAGTGACCAAAAATAACAATACAGGACTCAGGAGGACCTTTTGCGGCCCTAATTGAAATGAACTAACTTTAAATCCTTTAACGGGAATCCGTTATGGAGGGCAAGTCTGCCATTGTCACCGCGGGGAATGAAGGTTGGATTCCGGCCAGAAGTGGGAGCCTGCTGAGACCCATGCTGTAGCTGCCCTGACCGTGCTTTGCCGAACAGGCATCTGTGGTCAGATGGACCCTTGAGCCAGCGGAAGACAAACCAAGTCGAAAGCATTTGCCAGGAATGTTTTACGGAGGGCAAGTTTTTTTGCCCTTTTTTTAAATTTTTTGAAAATGATAGATGGTTGTATTTTTAAATTGTTTGAAAGTTTAGATGGTTGTATTTTTAAATTGTTTGAAAGTTTAGATGGTTGTATTTTTAAATTGTTTGAAAGTGTATCCATTCAAGTGCAAGTTATGCACTGACTGCCAGGTATAATGTGCAGTCACAGATGCAGTGAAAGGTATGCAGTGACTGCAAACAGCCGTTTGTGTAGTGACGGCCGTGCTGGACTGGTGCGCACCGTGACGAGAGTGCAGGTGATGGTGGCTTTTCAGCCCATATGCTTGCCCGGCTGATGTAGCTGAATGACAGAACAGTGACTTTCCAGCTGATCAAATTTGGTCTGACCACAATGAAGCAACGACCTTAATATCTTTTGTGTGCCACCCCCACCCGAGACACTCAAATAGCCGGCGGTCATTGCTTCATTGTGATGCGCAAGCCCCTTCACCGCGGCAAGGTAATGATCACGAAGGGGGATGGGCACATGTACACGCACCAGAAAAATTAGTGTAGCGGCCGCTGCTAGCAGCGGCCTTAAAAATTCAGGAATCCGCCTAGAGTCCTGGACCCTGTTGGTAGTGGCGGAGAAGGCAGTCAAGCGGCCTGCAGGCAGAGATGCTGTGTGTGGGGAGTGGACTGACTTAGTCTTCGGTCGTGCAGTAGCCCTCCGTGATCCATTCCTCATTCATTTTGATAAAGGTCAGGTACTGAACACTGTCGTGACTTAGGCGACTTCTCTTCTCAGTAACTATGCCTCCAGCTGCACTGAAGGTCCTTTCTGACAGGACGCTTGCGGCAGGGCAAGAGAGGAGTTGTATGGCAAATTGGGACAGCTCTGGCCACAGGTCAAGCCTGCGCAACCAGTAGTCCAAGGGTTCATCGTCGCTTTTCGCAGAGTCTACATCCACACTCAAGGCCAGGTAGTCGGCTACCTGCCGGTCCAGGCGTTGGTGGAGGGTGGATCCGGAAGGACTATGGCGAGGAGTTGGACTAAAGAACGTCCGCATGTCCGACATCACCCTGAGATCGCTGGAGCGTCCTGTTCTTGCCTGCGTGGACTTGGGAGGAGGAGGGTTACTGCCAGTGGTACCTTGATTGCGTTGTGCAGCCACATCACCCTTAAACGCATTGTAAAGCATCATCGACAGCTTGTTCTGCAAGTGCTGCATCCTTTCCGCCTTTTGTTGAGTTGGTAAGAGGTCCGCCACTTTGTGCCTGTACCGAGGGTCTAGTAGCGTGGCCACCCAGTACAGGTCATTCGTCTTGAGTTTTTTGATACGGGGGTCCCTCAACAGGCTGGACAACATGAAAGAGGACATCTGCACAAAGCTGGATGCAGAGGTACTCTCCATCTCCTCATGCTCTTCCTCAGTGACGGGACGCAACTCCTCTTCCTCCCCCCAGCCACGAACAATACCACGGGAACGTGGAGCAGCAGAAGCCCCCTGTGATGGCTGCCGCGGTTGTTCTCCTTCCGCCGCCTCTTCCTCCTCCACAGAAACACCTTCCTCATCATCACCATCATTAGAGTCTGACTCCTCTCCTTCCCCACACGACTCCTCTTCTTCCTCCTCCTCCCTCCTCTGTGCTGCCGCCGGTGTTGTGGAAACATCGGGTTCGTGTGTAAATGGCTCCAATGAATCCTGCTGCCCTAACTCTTCTTGTTCACGCTCCTCCACAGCTGTATCCACCACTCTACGCACGGCACGCTCCAGGAAGTAGGCGTAGGGGATCAAGTCGCTGATGGTGCCCTCATCGCGACTCACCAGTTTGGTCACCTCCTCAAAGGGCTCCATGACCCTGCATGCATTTCGCATCAGTGTCCAGTTGTTGGGCCACAACATCCCCATCCTCCCAGATTGTGTCCTTGTACTGTAATGATACAGGTAGTGGGTGACGGCTTTCTCCTGGTCTAGCAGGCGAGAGAACATCAGCAGGGTGGAATTCCAGCGAGTCGGGCTATCGCAAATCAGTCTCACCGGCAAGTTGTTTCTACGCTGAATCTCTGCAAAGCGTGCCATGGCCTTGTAAGAGCGCCTGAAATGCCCACACAACTTCCTGGCCTGCTTCAGGACGTACTCTAAGCCTGGGTACTTGGACACAAATCTTTGCACGACCAGATTAAGCACATGTGCCATGCAGGGTATGTGTGTCAGCTTTCCCAAATTCAACGCAGCAATGAGATTGCTGCCGTTGTCACACACCACGTTGCCGATCTCAAGCTTGTGCGGGGTCAGCCATTGCTCCACCTGTTTGTTAAGAGCAGCCAGGAGAGCTGCTCCAGTGTGACTCTCCGCTTTCAGGCAAGACATGTCTAACACTGCATGACACCGTCGCACCTGGCATGCAGCATAGGCCCTGGGGTGCTGGGGCTGTGTAGCTGGGGAGGAGATGGCGGCACCAGCCAAGGAGGAGGAGGATGACGACAGCGAAGCGGTGATAGCAGGTGGAGAGGAGGTGGCTGGAGGCCTGCCTGCAAGCCGTGGAGGTGTGACAAGTCGGTCCTCTGCGCAGCCACGTACTCCCTGCTTGCTGCCATCGGTCACCAGGTTGACCCAATGGGCTGTGTATGTAATGTAGTGGCCCTGCCCGTGCTTGGCAGACCAGGCATCCGTGGTCAGGTGGACCCTTGACCCAACGCTGTGTGCCAGAGATGACACCACTTGCCTCTCAACTGCACGGTACAGTTTGGGTATGGCCTTTTGAGAAAAATAATTGCGGCCTGGTATCTTCCACTGCGGTGTACCAATGGCCACAAACTTACGGAAAGCCTCCGACTCCACCAGCTTGTATGGTAATAGCTGGCGAGCTAATAGTTCCGCCACGCCAGCTGTCAGACGCCGGGCAAGAGGGTGACTGGCAGACATTTGCTTCTTCCGCTCAAATACTTCCTTCACGGACAGCTGGGTACTGCTGTGGGCAGAAGAGAAGGAACCGCTCAAGGGAAGAGGCGGTGTGGAGGAGGGTGGCTGTGAAGGTGCAAGGGAGAAAGTGGATGAAGACGATGCACCTGAAGGAGGAAGAGGAGAAGGAGTTTGGCTTGTCTTTTTAGGAGTGCTGCTTTTACTCAGGTGTTCTTGCCATAGCTGTTTGTGCCTTCTCTCCAGGTGCCTTCGTAAGGCACTTGTCCCTACGTGAGAGTTTGCCTTTCCACGGCTCAATTTTTGCTGGCAGAGACAACAGATGGCTTTGCTCCGATCTGAGACACACACGTGAAAAAATTTCCAAACCGCTGAGGCCCCCTGGGGTGATGGCGCTACGGTGGCATCAGCAGCAGCTGACGTTGAAGGGCATGTGTGCTCCCTGGCCATAGCTGGCGATACATGGCACCGGACACTGCCCCCAGCTGTTTCTGAGGACGAGCTCCCTCTGCTTCTATCATGGAGTCGTCTCCTCCTACTCCTCTCTGACTCCTCCTCTGAACTGTCCCCCTGGTCATCTCCTCTACCGGGAACATATGTGGTATCCGTATAATCGTCATCATAATCCTCCTGGCCAGCTGCGCTTTCCTCAGACACCTCCTCAAGTGCACCAACTTCAGGTGGTCCACCATCATCCCCATCCACACACGTTACGTCCATACTATCGCCACCTAACTCAGACGTATGAGGTGGTGTACCTGCGCCTTCTTGTTGTTGTTGCAGTAGTGGCTGGGAATCAGTGATTTCACCACCACCACCAAATAACTCCTGCGAAGTGTCAAATGCAGCGGATGTGGTGCTTGTTGTAGCGCTGGTGGCTGCGGGAGATGAGGTGTTCTGTGTTAAATACTCAATCACCTCCTCACGATTTTGGGAAGTGATGGCACGTGCCTTCTTCTGAGCACTGTATTTTGGGGTAGGTCCGCATGAAATCACAGCAACACCACCTCGCACAGCCACAGACCTGCCGGTGCCTGGTGGCCTTCCTCTGGGTCTGCCTCTACCTCTTCCTCTACCTGGTTTGTCCATTTTGTCCATCTCGAGGGTATGCTAGCTATATGCAGTGAGGTGGGTTCTCACTCAACACAACAGGTAGTTAGATGCAGTGAGCTGGGTTCACTCAACAGTAAAGGTACTTAAGATGCAGTGAGGTGGGTTCTCACTCAACAAAACAGGTAGTTAGATGCAGTGAGGTGGCCAGGTGGGTTCACACTCAACACAACAGGTAGTTAGATGCAGTGAGCTGGGTTCACTCAACACCACGCTAGGTATATGCAGTGATGATGTGGGTTAAGTAAACACAACAGGTACTGGGTAGTTAGATGCAGTGAGCTGGGTTCACTGCACAGTATACAGTAAAGGTACTTAAGATGCAGTGAGGTGGGTTCTCACTCAACACAACAGGTAGTTAGACTTAGATGCAGTGAGCTGGGTTCACTCAACACAACGCTAGGTATATGCAGTGATGAGGTGGGTTAAGTAAACACAACAGGTACTGGGTAGTTAGATGCAGTGAGCTGGGTTCACTCAACACAAAGCTAGGTATATGCAGTGATGAGGTGGGTTAAGTAAACACAACAGGTACTGGGGTATATGCAGTACTGGGTAGTACAATGTGCAGCTCCCTGTCACACACACAGGCAGTCAGTCACTGAATGTGCTGGGCTGCTGGCAGTGGCACACACACTATCAATTAGCGAGGCTGTGCATGCAACAAAAGTGTCAGAAAAAAAAAATGTACAGGTTGAGCTCTGAAAAGAGCTGTTGCTGGGTGCTTTAAAAGCAATATTATTCAGTCAGGAACAAGCAAAGCAGCCTAGAACCTAACTAATCTGTCCCTAAGAGAAAAAGTCTGCAGCAGCTGTCCCTTTCCTCTCACTAGCAGGCACACGAGTGACTGTAATGGCCGCCGGAGGCTGCCTTATATAAGGGGGGGGGTGGGGCTCCAGGGCTTACTGTAGCCTGAATGGCTACAATGTGCCTGCTGACTGTGATGCAGAGGGTCAAAGTTGACAATCATAGTGCATTATGGGGCGAATCGAACTTCCGGAAAAGTTCGCGAACCCCCAATGTTCGCCTGGAACTGGTATTGCTTAAAAAGAAATATGGAAGCCTTTATATCTCTCTCGTGTCAGTTGTCCTTTTAAAGAGAATCTGTATTGTTAAAATCGCACAAAAGTAAACATACCAGTGCGTTAGGGGACATCTCCTATTACCCTCTGACACAATTTCGCCGCTCCTCGCCGCATTAAAAGTGGTTAAAAACAGTTTTAACCACTTCCGGATACCGGGTGGTTTTGCTGATCTGTGCTGCGGGGGCTCTTCAGCCCGCAGCACAGATCAGAAATCAGGCAGGGCAATCAGACCTCCCCCCCTTTTTCCCCACTAGGGGGATGTCCTGCTGGGGGGGTCTGATCGCCGCCGCGCTGCTGTGCCTAGCGGGGGGGGGCTCCTCAAAGCCCCCCTCCGCAGCACTAGTCCTCCCTCTGCCTCCTTCCCTCCCTCTCCAGTCCCCTGTGTGCGGCGCAGGACGGAAAGCCGTCCTGCGCCGGATAGGATAGGCTTTAGCCTATCAGATGCCGGCGATCCCCGGCCAATCAGAGGCCGGGGATCGCCGATCTCCTCTACGGCGCTGCTGCTGCGCAGCGCCGTATATATGTAAACACCGGGGAAGATCTTCCCCGCGTGTTTACATTTACCCTGCGAGCTGCGATCGGCGGTGTTCACGGAGACACCCTCCGTGAACTGACATGGAACGGCCGCGTTTCCATGGAAACCACTTCAGGATTCAGGGGCGTAGTTAAAGTGACTCTGTAACAAAAATTACAACGTTTTTTCTACCATCCTACAAGTTCCTAAACCTATTCTAATGTGTTGTGGCTTACTGCAGCACTTTATACTGTGACAGTCTCTGTAATAAATCAATGTATCTTTCCCCTGTCAGACTTGTCGGCCTGTGTCTGGAAGGCTGCCAACTCTTCCGTGCAGATCTGTTCCTCTATGCACACTCCAGTGTGTGTGTTATTTACATAAGCCAGCAGCTTCTCTGCTATCTTATCAGTGATAGAAGAGAGCTGGATAAAAATCCTAGGCTGTGAAAGGAGCTGGAAGGTCACATACTGAGGAATTAACCACATAGGCAGAGCAGTCTGCAGGAAGCCTGTCACTTCAGTGGGTGAGAGCTGAAGGGGTCAGAAGGTAAACACACACAAGTGATCTCTAGAGATTCAGAAGTAAGGCTGTATACAGCCTGCTTGTGTATGGATGTATTTTCTATGTGTGGACATACTGTATATCAACCTACTTTCTGTTTTGGTGGCCATTTTGTTTGTTTATAAACAAACTTTTTAAAACTGTTTTTAACTACTTTTAATGTGGCGGGGAGCGGCGAAATTGTGACAGAGGGTAATAGGAGATGTCCCCTAACGCACTGGTATGTTTACTTTTGTGCGATTTTAACAATACAGATTCTCTTTAAGCGTACGCAGAATCCTGAAGTGGTTAAAAAGTTTGTTTATAAACAAACAAAATGGCCACCAAAACAGGAAGTAGGTTGATGTACAGTATGTCCACACATAGAAAATACATCCATACACAAGCAGGCTGTATACAGCCTTCCTTTTGAATCTCAAGAGATTATTTGTGTGTTTCTTTCCCCCTGTTCTCATGCACTGAAGTTTCAGGCTGCTTGATTCTTCCTG
The DNA here is from genome assembly GCF_040937935.1 of Hyperolius riggenbachi. Taxonomy (NCBI): domain Eukaryota; kingdom Metazoa; phylum Chordata; class Amphibia; order Anura; family Hyperoliidae; genus Hyperolius; species Hyperolius riggenbachi. The sequence continues at coordinate 66,090,616 of NC_090647.1, forward strand.
CAAACAGCTTTGCCCTTGTCTGTAATTCTCCAGTATGTGAAAGCCCAGCCAGCTCAGAGAACGATTTATCCAGCTTGTAAGAGATAAGAGAGAAGAGAGAAGCTGCTCTAATCCTAAATAACACACAGGCAGTGTGCATAGAGGGGCCTGGAAGGGGGAGTTCATAGCAGAACCACAACACTGAAGAACTTGGCAGCCTTCCAGACACAGGCCGACAAGTCTGACAGGGGAAAGATACATTGATTTATTACAGAGAAAGTGATAGTACAAAGTGCTGCAGTAAGCCAGAACACATTAGAATAGCTTTTTTAACTTGTAGGATGATAAAAAACAGGATGCAATTTTTGTTACGGAGTCTCTTTAAGCTGCTGTAGCAATGTTTACAACCCACTGTGAGCCTGACTGAGCCTGACTCACAATGTTCTACTAAAGCTTGCTTGCATTGCTGTTTTGTTACAAGTGGTCCAGTGAAAATTGCAATAATTCTGAAATGTGTACTCCCAAGTGACATAAGGCAACATGATGTGCTATTTGGCAGGAGGCCAAAAGGATTACTGCTGATTCATAAACTATTGAGAGACCAAGCTCAAATTACAGGAAGCGAAGTGATGTCTGTGCCAAAGCAGGTTGAGTAACCGCAACTGCCAAGTTACCGCCCTGTTCGGTGTACGTTGCTACATTCCAGTGCTTTTCATGCCACAGGAGCAGGGCCGGTTCTAGACTTTTTGCTGCCAGAGGCAAACTTATGAGGATGCACAAACCCCTCCCCCCCCCCCCCCCCCCCCCACACACACACATTTTTGGAATGATCGCACAGCATCTGACAAATTACTCATTTAAAGTTCTCACATGACATGCTGCAGCTCAACACAATAGCACACTGGCTGGCTGTGAGTCTGTGACAATCAAACTGCTCACCCTCAGCCACTCCATTCCTCCTCAAAAAGCTATACTAAGTACAGAAATGCTGCCCCTGAAATCTCTGCACCTGATGCAAATGTTTCACCTTGCTTCATGAGAGAACCGGCCCTGTACAGGAGCCTCTGTGGAGTGCTGGGCATGGGTTGGCCAGTACACATGGTAGACATGCTTAGAGGCAGCTAAGTTTGGACAGCCCCCTCCACCCTCACTGAATGCTGCTTCCCCCACCCCACAATGTACAGTTTACACAAGTTAATACTTGGCTTTGTGTATTACAGTGTAATCTTCTATAGCAAACTGATATAGTATAACTTCAGGTATAGTGAATGAAATGCCCAGGTCCCGGGCCAAGCACCATTATAAGTATTTGGGAACAATGCCTGTCATAGTAAACCTGAATATAATACAACTTCAGTTATCATAAACCTGTTGTTTTGACCTCCTGCAGTATTCTGTATCCAGCTATAGTGGAAAGTGGGCGGGAGCCAGCATCATATATCAGTCATAGACTCATGAGCCGTGGTCAGTGGGCGGGCTGGCAGCCACTTGTAGCCTGCTCACTATCTGCGCACTACTTTGGGCCTGCATGGATTACCTCAAAAGCACCAGCTAGTGCATGGCTAAATTCCGCAATGTGCATCTACAGGTGAGACCTACGCTTCCTGTGTAAGCTGCTGCCTGATTACTGAGGGATTGCCTGTTATCTGTGACTTGCTTGTGCATGGCTGCAATGCTACAGTATTATTCAGGCTGCGCAGAAAGACAGAGAAGCACACTATCTGTACTGTAAGCTGTTTGATTATTGCATGCCAATCCCTCCATATTGAGCACTGTGCATTTTGATCTAGCTTAAAGAGAACCAGAGACGAAAAAATAACATTTATATATACCTGGGGCTTCCTCCAGACCCATCAGCCTGGATCGCTCCCACACCGCCGTCCTCTGCTGCCTCTGCCCGCCGGTACCGGGTGTCAGGAATATGGCAGCTAGTTATGGTGTTGGGATAATAGAGGAGTATGTTTTCATTTTTCTATCTGCCAGAGTTGTAGGTATGCCAGGCTGGCAGTTGGCTTCATGGAGTTCCTGTATGTACATGTAAATTAACTCTACCATTGTCTGCTAAAAGGAAGCGGTTACCTGGAGTTACTAGCTTGGGGCAAGGAACTGGCTCATTAGGCCACTAGCAGTCGCCTTTGATCTGCTGTCTCAGGTGGGATGGTCTGGGAAACTACGTTTGCTTCCGAAGGTGACCGATGGTGAATAGGAGCAGGAACTGCTAATTGGCTAACTCGCCTCTGGCCAGGAAATGGCTTAATATGCCAAGTCCCCACCTTTAATCTGCTGTGAAATACACTTTTATATGTGGAAGTTAGATCTCTGGGAATTAAATTATGTCTGAAAAGTTAATTAAAACCAGTTCCTCCCCTTCCCAAGGAAGTTGCAGCCTCCAGGTGTATATCCCAGTATAAAAGGCAGGGCCAGATGCCTAAAAATTATCTTCTCTTGAGGGTAGCACATCGCCAGAGCTGATCCCGATCGAAATTGGTAAATCCGTGTCCCTCCACGGTTGGACATTTGCGTTGGTAAAAGTTCACTTTACGTTTATATCCCATTTTAGTTTTATGCAAACCTATCTTGTGTGTATCATTGTAATTTTTACTTTGTTTTTGTAAATCTTTTGTATATATTATTTTCTGCATTGTTCCCCTTTATTTCCTGGAATATTAAATCATTATTTAATAAGTTTGACTTCTGCTGTACTAAACTAACACTCATAGCCTAGAAGAGACTGAAGTGTAACTGTGTATAAGTCCATGCCTGATTGTATGATAGAGCAACACTACCGTATAAGATTGTAATTGCATTGTGTGTATGGTGCACTTCTGCGCTCGACAGCAGTGTGGGAAGTCCCGGAATGGCTAACAGTATCGTTCGGAATGACTGTTAGTGGTTTTGCTTCACTACAGTGTAAGATTGCAATTGTGCGTGTGTGTGGGGTGTTTGTCATACGTTGGCCTAAAGCGCGCAGCTGACCCAACGTACGAAAACGCCAGTGTGAGTAACTCGACAGCAGAGTGGAAGTGTCTAGCAACAGCTAGTGGTGTCAGTGAGAAGTGTTCTGAGGGGTCACAGCCTTGTTTTAGCTTGACTAAGGCTGCTTCCCCTCTCGATCTGGTCGCAGTCCCGCAGTCGGGAACCGTATACGCAGGCATGCCGCGGGCCGGTTCCTGATACCGTCATTTCGGCCAGTCGATGCAAGCGCAGTACGCTCCCTCCGTACTGCGCAAGCGCATGCATACAGAGCTGGAGGGAGCCCCTGTCCATGCGGAAGAAAGGCCGCGTCCGGCGGAAGTGATGGGACCCGGTACCAGCAATAGTGGCAGCCGGAGGACGGCGGCGTGGGAGCGATCCAAGCTTATGGGGCTGGAGGAAGCCCCAGGTATGTATAACATCTTTGTTTCATTTTTAACATACGTTCGTCTCTGGTTCCCTTTAAACACTGTCTGTGCTCACAAGCTGAAGCACTGAAAAGAAAAAAATGACTCCCAATTATTGACTGAATTAAAGTGCACCTGAGATGGGCTAATTGGGTGCATTTATACTTACCCAGGGCTTCCTCCATCCCATGAGGTGCTCCCTCACTGTCCTCTCTGGTTGTTCTGTTCCTTCCGGTCATCTGGGCAGTCGTGGGCGCATGCCCTTGCTGTGCTCCAGTACCTGAATCTAAACCTGAACAAAACGGAATTTATGATCTTCCTACCCCGGCCATCCCTGACCCTCCCAGATATGAATGTCACTGTTAACCACACTACCATACCCCTACCTCTCAAGCCCGCTGTCTGGGTGTTAACCTGGACTCCGCACTCTCCTTCACCCACCACATACAAAACCTCACAAAGTCCTGCAACTTCCACCTCCGTAAAATCTGCAAGATCTGCCCTTTCCTGACCTCTGTCATCACCAAACTCCTCATCCATGCCCTCATAATTTCCCGCCTTGACTACTGCAATGCCCTTCTGTCTGGTCTCCCCATTACCCGAATTGCCCCACTGCAGTCTGTCATGAATGCGGCAGCCAGAATTATCCACTCCTCCCATCGCTCCACCATGGCGGCTCCCCTCTGTGAATCCCTTCACTGGCTTCCTGTCCAGTCCAGAATCAGATTCAAGATACTGTGTCTGACCTACAAATCTGTCCACAAAACCTCCCCGACCTACATTTCCGATCTTACTTAGGCCTCTTGCACACTGCAAGTGATTTCGATTCAGATTCCGCTTTTTAATCAGTTTTTACATCCAATTCAGATTCCGATTTGCAGTGTGCAGGGAGCAAACACTGCAAATCGTAATCTGAATCGGATGTAAAAACTGATTAAAAAGCGGAATCTGAATCTGAATCGCTTGCAGTGTGCAAGAGGCCTTAGAGGTACACACCTAGCCGCTCACTCTGCTCTTCCAATGAACTTTGCCTGACTTCCCCCCGCATCACCCAATCCCATGCACGCCTCCAGGACTTCTCAAGAGCTGCACCGCAACTATGGAACTCCCAATCTCACCCCATTAGGGTTTCTCCCTCCTTCAACATCTTCAAGAAGGCCCTCAAAACTCACCTTTTCACTCTGGCCTACCCCCCTCACTAGTGCTCTAAACCCGTAGCTGAACTTTGGTCCCCTACCTTTCGTGTCCCTACCTCTCCCTCTAGATTGTTGTAGAAACCAGTCTCAGGTTTCCTGTAAGATACAGTACTATAGTATACTTTATTTGCTTGAGTATGACAAATTTTGATATAGTAAACTTCTTGGCCCGGTCCCTTGGAGTTTACTATAAAGGGATACTTACTGTATTAACCACTTGAGGACCACAGTCTTTTCGCCCCTTAAGGACCAGAGCCTTTTTTTCCATTCAGACCACTGCAGCTTTCATGGTTTATTGCTCGGTCATACAACCTACCACCTAAATGAATTTTACCTCCTTTTCTTGTCACTAATACAGCTTTTTTTTGGTGCTATTTGATTGCTGCTGCGAGTTTTAGTTTTTATTATATTCATCAAAAAAGACATGAATTTTGTCAAAAAAATGACTTTTTTAACTGTGCTGACATTGTTCAAATAAAGTAAAATTTCCTATACATTTGAGCGCGAAAGTTATTGTGCTACATGTCTTTGATAAAAAAAAAACAAAAAAACATTCAGTGTATATTTATTAGATTGGGAAAAAGTTATAGCGTTTACAAACTATGGTGCCAAAAGTGAATTTTCCCATTTTGAAGCATTTCCGACTTTTCTGCCCACCTGTCATGTTTCATGAGGTGTTAAAATTCCAGGATAGTATAAATGCCCCCCAAATGACCCCATTTTGGAAATTTGGAAAGAAGCCATCCCAAAGTATTCACTGAGAGGCATGGTGAGTTCATAGAAGATTTTATTTTTTGTCACAAGTTAGCGGAAAATGACACTTTGTGACAACAACAAAAAAAAGTTTCCATTTCTTCTAACTTGCGACAAAAAAAAAATGAAATCTGCCACGGACTCACCATGCTCCTCTCTGAATACCTTGAAGTGTCTACTTTCCAAAATGGGGTCATTTGTGGGGTGTGTTCACTGTCCTGGCATTTTGGGGGGTGCTAAATTGTAAGCACCCCTGTAAAGCCTAAAGATGCTCAATGGACTTTGGGCCCCTTAGCGCAGTTAGGCTGCAAAAAAGTGTCACACATGTGGTATTGCCGTACTCAGGAGAAGTAGTATAATGTGTTTTGGGGTGTATTTTTACACATTCCGATGCTGAGTGGGAGAAATATCTCCGTAAATGACAATTTTTTTTATTTATTTTTTTACACACAATTGTCTATTTACAGAGATATTTCTCACACTCAGCATGGGTATGTGTAAAAATACACCCCAAAACACATTATACTACTTCTCCTGAGTACGGCGATACCACATGTGTGGCACGTTTTTGCACCCTAACTGCGCTAAGGGGCCCAAAGTCCAATGAGTACCTTTAGGATTTCACAGGTCATTTTGCGACATTTGGTTTCAAGACTACTCCTCACGGTTTAGGGCCCCTAAAATGCCAGGGCAGTATAGGAACCCCACAAATTACCCCATTTTAGAAAGAAGACACCCCAAGGTATTCCGTTAGATTTTTTTTTTGTCACAAGTTAGCGGAAATTGATTTTAATTGTTTTTTTTCACAAAGTGTCATTTTCCGCTAACTTGTTACATAGTTACATAGTTATTTTGGTTGAAAAAAGACATACGTCCATCGAGTTCAACCAGTACAAAGTACAACTCCAGCCCGTCCCTCACATACCCCTGTTGATCCAGAGGAAGTCGAAAAAACCCCCACAAGGCATGGTCCAATTAGCCCCAAAAGGGAAAAATTCCTTCCTGACTCCAGATGGCAATCAGATAAAATCCCTGGATCAACATCATTAGGCATAACCTAGTAATTGTAGCCTTGGATGTCTTTCAACGCAAGGAAAGCATCTAAGCCCCCTTTAAATGCAGGTATAGAGTTTGCCATAACGACTTCCTGTGGCAATGCATTCCACATCTTAATCACTCTTACTGTAAAGAACCCTTTCCTAAATAAATGGCTAAAACGTTTTTCCTCCATGCGCAGCTCATGTCCTCTAGTCCTTTGAGAAGGCCTAGGGACAAAAAGCTCATCCGCCAAGCTATTATATTGCCCTCTGATGTATTTATACATGTTAATTAGATCTCCTCTAAGGCGTCTTTTCTCTAGACTAAATAAACCCAGTTTATCTAACCTTTCTTGGTAAGCGAGACCTTCCATCCCACGTATCAATTTTGTAGCTCGTCTCTGTACCTGCTCTAAAACTGCAATATCTTTTTTGTAATGTGGTGCCCAGAACTGAATTCCATATTCCAGATGTGGCCTTACTAGAGAGTTAAACAGGGGCAATATTATGCTAGCATCTCGAGTTTTTATTTCCCTTTTAATGCATCCCAAAATTTTGTTCGCTTTAGCTGCAGCGGCTTGGCATTGAGTATGATTATTTAACTTGTTGTCGATGAGTACTCCTAAGTCCTTCTCCAAGTTTGATGTTCCCAACTGTATCCCATTTATTTTGTATGGTGCTAGACCATTGGTACGACCAAAATGCATGACTTTACATTTGTCAACATTGAATTTCATCTGCCATGTATGTGCCCATATAGCCATCCTATCCAGATCCTGTTGCAATATGACACTATCTTCCTGAGAGTTGATGATTCTGCACAATTTTGTATCATCTGCAAAAATAGCAACATTACTTACTACTGCATCTACTAGGTCATTAATAAATAAATTGAAGAGCACTGGACCCAGTACAGACCCCTGTGGGACCCCACTGCTAACAGTCTCCCATTTTGAGTACGATCCATTGACCACAACTCTTTGTGACAAAAAATAAAATCTTCTATGAACTCGCCATACTCCTAACGGAATACCTTTGGGTGTCTTCTTTCTAAAATGGGGTCATTTGTGGGGTTCCTATACTGCCCTGGCATTTTAGGGGCCCTAAACCGTGAGGAGTAGTCTTGAAACCAAATGTCGCAAAATGACCAAGGTATTTCGTTAGGAGTATGGTGAGTTCATAGAAGATTTTTTTTTTTTTTGTCACAAGTTAGCGGAAATTGATTTTAATTGTTTTTTTTCACAAAGTGTCATTTTCCGCTAACTTGTGACAAAAAATAAAATCTTCTATGAACTCATCATACACCTAACAGAATACCTTGGGGTGTCTTCTTTCTAAAATGGGGTCACTTGTGGGGTTCCTATACTGCCCTGGCATTTTACGGGCCCAAAACCGTGAGTAGTCTGGAAACCATATTTCTCAAAATGACTGTTCAGGGGTATAAGCATCTGCAAATTTTGATGACAGGTGGTCTATGAGGGGGCGAATTTTGTGGAACCGGTCATAAGCAGGGCGGCCTCTTAGATGACAGGTTGTATTGGGCCTGATCTGATGGATAGGAGTGCTAGGGGGGGTGACAGGAGGTGATTGATGGGTGTCTCAGGGGGTGGTTAGAGGGGAAAAAAGATGCAATCAATGCACTGGGGAGGTGATCGGAAGGGGGTCTGAGGGGGATCTGAGGGTTTGGCCGAGTGATCAGGAGCCCACACGGGGCAAATTAGGGCCTGATCTGATGGGTAGGTGTGCTAGGGGGTGACAGGAGGCGATTGATGGGTGTCTCAAGGTGTGATTAGAGGGGGGAAATAGATGCAAGTAATGCACTGGCGAGGTGATCAGGGCTGGGGGCTGGGGTCTGAGGGCGTTCTGAGGGTGTGGGTGGGTGATTGGGTGCCCTAGGGGCAGATTAGGTTCTAATCTGATCGGTAACAGACAGTGACAGGTGGTGATAGGGGGTGATTGATGGGTGATTAGTGGGTGTTTAGGGTAGAGAACAGATGTAAACACTGCACTTGGGAGGTGATCTGATGTCGGATCTGCGGGTGATCTATTGGTGTGGGTGGGTGATCAGATTGCCCGCAAGGGGCAGGTTAGGGGCTGATTGATGGGTGGCAGTGACAGGGGTGATTTATGTGTGCTTGGGTGCAGACTAATGTGGCTGCAGCCTGCCCTGGTGGTCCCTTGGACACTGGGACCACCAGGGCAGGAGGCAGCCTGTATAATAGGCTTTGTATACATTACAAAGCCTATTATACAATGTACATGCGGCGATCCGGGTGCTAGTAACCCGCCGGCGCTTCTGAACGGCCGGCGGGTTACAGCGCGAGGGGGGCGGAGCCAGTCGCTGGCGGCTGATCGCGTCACGAATGACGCGATCGCCGCATAACCATGCCCGCAGCCGCCCCCGCCAATGGGCGTATTGCGGTCGTTTGGGCCTGGTCTTTGCCGCCGCCCATCGGCTGGGGGCGGTCCTCAAGTGGTTAATATAATTGCCTGTTCACCCTCTTTGAAGTTCATTCTCTCTGCCCCAAGATGTATTCATGGATGGATGACTGTCTCCAGGATGTGCTTGTTGAGTGTACAGAAAAGGATCTGTGTGTGGCTAAGCGGGTATTTACAGTGGCTTGCAAAAGTATTCGGCCCCCTTGAAGTTTTCCACATTTTGTCACATTACTGTCACAAACATGAATCAATTTTATTGGAATTCCACGTGAAAGACCAATACAAAGTGGTGTACAGGTGAGAAGTGGAATGAAAATCATACATGATTCCAAACATTTTTTACAAATCAATAACTGAAAAGTGGGGTGTGCGTAATTATTCAGCCCCCTGAGTCAATACTTTGTAGAACCACCTTTTGCTCCAATTACAGCTGCCAATCTTTTATGTCTCTACCAGCTTTGCAAATCTAGAGACTGAAATCCTTGCCCATTCTTCTTTGTAAATCAGCTCCAGCTCAGTCAGTATAGATGGACAGCGTTTGTGAATGTGGAATTCGGCCCCCTTGAAGTTTTCCACAGTGGAAAACTGTGGAAAACTTCAAGGGGGCTGAATACTTTTGCAAGCCACTGTATATACTATTCTACAGTATGTGGTTCCTGCACAAACTCCACATGGGAGATGAATGAAGAAGTAATAACTCTGGATGAGTCAGGCAGAACTCTGGCTGTAGTTATCCCTATAACTTTGTATGGTATTCCTGGAAATGCATCCCATCTGTGCGGGATTGTGGGAAATAGACACATGGCTGGTCTGCTAAGTGATCACACACTCTGCTCTACTGCATCTGCAAAACCTCTTGTCATGAAAAATGTTAACACTTTATAGGAAAACTTCTCTCTTAAGGTGACACTGAAGCGAAAAAAAAGTATGATGTAATGAATCGTATGCGTAGTAGGGATAATGAATAGAACATTAGTATCAAAGAACAAAGTTTCATTTTTTTCAGTTATATAGCTTTTTTTTATAACATAGCATCGTTTTCTAATATTTGCAGTTTACAAACTACTCTTTGCATTGCAAACTATGAAACAGAGCAGGCTAATGACCCTTTAAACTTTCCTGCAGTAAAACCTGCAGAATAAAACAAGAAACATTGAGACAGGTTGAGATAAGTGCTTCAGAAAACATCACTGTAGCCTACCCAAATTGAGTCAAAGAGCTCAGAGAAGCTTTTTTTGCGTAGATAACTGTAGTCTATTAACTCTTCCTGTACTGGAAACAATATGAGAATAATTTCTTTGGTAGTAATGCTCTATTTCTTAGCTGTACTACACATACAACTGATTTTACCATAAGTTTATTTTCACTTCAGATTAAAAGCAAACCCTAACTTTGTCCTCCTATATTGGGGGGACACATTAGCTATCTATACAGGGTGACTACATATACTGGGGAGGAGGTGTTTATACTGGGGGGTGCACCTTTGGCTAATCTAGCAGAAGGGCTTATGACGGAGAGGGGGAGGGCCAGGACTGATGTGTCGGCAGCCTGGGGCCACAAAAACCTTAGCAGCACCCCTGTCAGGGTCTATGGCTAAAACTATTGGAGGCAGAGGATCAGCAGGTCTGCCAGGTAATTGGTATTGTTTCAAAGGAGCTGTCAGCCATACTATCTCAGAAAAAAACAACCTAAATATATAGATAGATAGATAGATAGATAGATAGATAGATAGATAGATTCTACTTACATAACATATGTATTGTACTGCCCATGTTTTGATTTAGAGATTTTTCTATATTAAAAAAAAAAAGAGAGAGAAAATCCTCCTTAGCATTTCTCATTTTAACTGTGGCTATTTTGAAGCCAATCCTGATGTGATTTCCTCCCTTACCTGCCTGATTGTGAATGCATTGCCCGCCCTTCACTATAGAAAGTGCATTGTCTCAGCATGAGAAATATTGGCCAATCAGAGAGGAACAGAGGTGTGGGAGGAGAAAACAGGAGGGAAAGAGGCTTCAGCCAATCAGGCTGCATTAGTTAAGTCTGAGAGGAAAGTAGAGAAGCAAAAAAGGACAACCCAGCATGCCCTGCAACTTCCTTTTTTTTTACCAAATTTTGTGTGTACCAAATAAGAGTCTGGTAAACTGGGGAATGATCATTTATCAACAAGAAAAGTAATAGTGATTTTAACTTTTGGATTGCTGGGTTAGCATCCTTATCACTTATTAACCAGATAAAAATAAAGAATTTATTTTTGATTTTAATAAAAAAAAACAAAAACAAAAAAAAAACCTGCATTTTTTTTTAGAATGAATATCTTCTCCTTCTATTCCCTTCTGTTGTTTTCATTGCTGTCTGTGATACAGGCTGCTGCACACATTGTTATGAGTGCAATGGGTTAACAGTGGTTTGTATTTGCTTTGTCCACACCCACTAGCCCCTGCCCTTCCCTTATATAAGGGCTCTGCAGGATCAGCCACACCCTCTGCTAGTTACACACCCATAAAACCACAGCTAAAATTGAAAAACATTTGTCAGTAATGCTTAAAGAGAGTCTGAAGCGAGAATAGATCTCGCTTCAGACCTCATAGCTAGCAGGGGCATGCGTGCCCCTGCTAAAACGCCGCTATAGCGCGGCTTAACGGGGGTCCCTGTCCCCCCAAACCCCCTCCGTGCAGCGGGGGAGCGCTTCCTGGTTGGGGCAGGGCTAAACGCCGCAACCCTGCCCCATGCGCGTCTGTCAGACGCGTATCTCCGCCTCTCCCCCGCCCCTCTCAGTCTTCCTTCACTGAGAGGGGCGGGGGAGAGGCGGCGATGCGCGTCTGATAGACGCGCTGGGAGGCAGGGCTGCAGCCGTTAGCCCTGCCTCCAGGAAGAAGATTTCCAGCGACCATTTTACGACCAACTTTTGCGGGGGGTGGGTTGGGGGTGAAGGGACCCCGGTTAAGCCGCGGGATGGCGGCGTTTTAGCAGGGGCACACGTGCCCCTGCTATATATAAGACCTGAAGCGAGATTTAGTCTCGCTTCAGTGTCTCTTTAAAGGAGTTCTTTCGCAAAAAAAGTAGGCAGTTAAAAAAATGTGACAGATGACAGGTTTTGGGCCAGTCCATCTTTTAAAGGGGGATTCTCAGGGCTTTATTTGTTTTCAACAGCATTTCCTGAACAACAGTTGCAAAATTTAACTGACATAATAGTGTGCAAGTGATTAGGGAGGCCGGCTGGTATCTTGCTATTTTGGCAGTTAGCAGTTGTTCAGGAAATGCTGTTGAAAACAAAGAAAGCCCTGAGAATCCCCCTTAAAAAGATGGACTGGCCCAAAAACCTGTCATCTGTCACATTTTTTAACTGCCTACTTTTTTCGCAAAAGAACCCCTTTAACATACATAAAGCCACAATGGTAGAAAGTCCCTTTTAACTGAAATTACAGGCATCACAGGCGGGAATTATCGCAAGCCTGAAGCATAAACAGAGTCACATAGAAAGCCAACTCTGCCTCAAGCTTCTTGTCAGGCTGCTCTCTCTCACAATTGATAAGTTATGGTAACACGTAACATGGTGACTTGCGCTTTGCTATAGGTGTCGGTCTTGTGATAAAGCATTGTGCTTGTTGTGACTGTGAAAAGTCACAGCCGCATGATAGGAGCAAATAAAATGACAGAGTATTGTGAAATTCACCACATGTGATTTAAAGTTTTCTGTGCACTAAACACTGAAACTCATCATGATTCATCAACTGGGAACAGAATGTTAAAAGTAGTAAAGTTCACAATGACATCCTAAAGTAAATATAATTGTGACAGTATGAGTTCACTCTCAGAAATACTGCAAGTATTACCTGCAAGTTACAATGAGGCCAGGAATAAAGAGGAACTGCAACATAGAATGCAGTATATTATTCAGGATACTCACTTTAACATTAAAGTGGGATAAAACTCTGACATAACATTTAATAAAATGTGTTTTCCTACTTTTTATTACTCATTCAGTTACCATATTTGTTTTTGTGCACAAGTAATATTGTCTGTTTACAAATTACAAGTTCCCAATGTACAGTTTAGCTGCTATGAAAGTTGTATTTTATTCATAGCAGCTGTCATTATATATTAAAATCTTCTAGTGATCATTTCTTAACTGTGTGCATGGTTGAAGCAGAGAGCTCATTTTCACTACAGCTAGGAATGTAGCAACAGAGGAATGTAAACAAAAGATAATGTTATCAACTGTTTGGATGGGGATCACAAGCTGAAGGAGTCTTCCACTGTGTTTAACTGTTTGAATGCTGTTCAGCTACAAAAAATTGTTGTGGTAGTAGGTTTAAAATACAAGCGACACCCATGCTAACCTAGAAATAAAAAACACATATATAAGTAGATAAATACTACTTCTACTTACATAACAGATGTATTGTGCTATCCACGTAATGATTCCTGTGAATTTTATAAAGGAAAAGCAGAAAATCCTATTGTAGGCAGTGGCCATCTTGCCAAGCTAATACTGACATCAAATCCTCCCGGACTCTTGTTTTCCCCCCTCCCTTCTCTTGCTCATTGTGTATTCATTAGCTGCCCTCCTTCCAGAGTCTTCAGACACTCCCACTGAGGTGTATACTACCAACTTCACTGACTTTTTTTGTTTACACATCCAATCACTGAGTCACCTCAGCCTTGGTTGTAAACACATGTAATCAGAGGGTGGTTCTGATAAGCAGCTAGGCAGGGAAATAAATGGAAGAGGAGGAATATATTATCTATATATATAAAATCGGATGTATGTGTGTATGTGTGTGTGTATGTGCCGCGATCACGCGAAAACGGCTTGACCGATTTGAACGAAACTTGGTATACAGATCCCTTACTACCTGGGATGATATGTTCTGGGGGTCTCGCGTCCCCCCTGCACACCTGGGCGGAGCTACAAACAGCAAATCAGATTCCACCCATTCAAGTCAATGGAAAAAATGTAAAAGGCTGCCATTCTCACAGTAATCAAGCCACAGTCCCCACACATGGCACAGTTGGTCACTTGGTGACCGAGGTTACAAATCCAGGAAAAGTGGGCGGAGCATAAAACAGCCAATCAAATTTCAGCCGTTCATTTTAACCACTTGCCGACCGCCCACAGCCCATGGGCGGCGGCAAAGTGGATGCCTTAAGGACCGCAATACGCCTTAGGGCGTTGCGTCCTTTTCCTATGCCGGGGGAGCGATCGCGTCATTGATGACGCGCGCTTCCCCCGGCAACTGGCTCCGCCCACCCGCCGTAACATCCCGCCGGCCATACGGAAGCGCCGGCGGGATGTTAACCCCGCGATCGCCGCTACAAAGTGTATAATACACTTTGTAATGTATACAAAGTGTATTATACAGGCTGCCTCCTGCCCTGGTGGTCCCAGTGTCGGAGGGACCACCAGGGCAGGCTGCAGCCACCCTAGTCTGCACCCAAACACACTGATCTGCCCCCCCCCCCCCCGCCCACTGATCGCCCACAGCACCCCTCAGCCCCCCCCCCCCCCCTGCCCACCCCCCAGACCCCTGTTTGCACCCAATCACCCCCCTAATAACCCATCAATCACTCCCTGTCACTATCTATCAACGCTATTTTTTTTTTATCTCCCCCCCTGCCCCCTGCCCCCTCCTGATCACCCCCCCACCCCTCAGATTCTCCCCAGGACCCCCCCCCCCTGTGTACTGTATGCATCTATCCCCCCTGATAACCTGTCAATCACCCATCAATCACCCATCAATCACCCCCTGTCACTGCCACCCAACAATCAGCCCCTAACCTGCCCCTTGCGGGCAATCTGATCACCCACCCACACCAATAGATCGCCCGCAGATCCGACATCAGATCACCTCCCAAATCCATTGTTTACATTTATTCTCTCCTCTAAACACCCACTAATTACCCATCAATCACCCATCAATCACCCCCTATCACCACCTGTCACTTTTACCTATCAGATCAGACCCTAATCTGCCCCTTGCGGGCACCCAATCACCCGCCAACACGCTCAGATTGCCCTCTGACCCCCCCTTATCAATTTGCCAGTGCATTAATTACATCTGTTCTTCCCTGTAATAACCCACTGATCACCTGTCAATCACCTGCCAATCACCTATCACCCATCAATCACCCCCTGTCACTGCCACCCATCAATCAGCCCCTAACCTGCCCCTTGCGGGCAATTTGATCACCCACCCACACCAATAGATCGCCCGCAGATCCGACATCAGATCAACTCCCAAATCCATTGTTTACATCTATTCTCTCCTCTAAACACCCACTACACCCACTAATTACCCATCAATCACCCCCTATCACCACCTGTCACTTTTACCTATCAGATCAGACCCTAATCTGCCCCTTGCGGGCACCCAATCACCCGCCAACACGCTCAGATTGCCCTCTGACCCCCCTTATCAATTCGCCAGTGCATTAATTACATCTGTTCTTCCCTGTAATAACCCACTGATCACCTGTCAATCACCTGCCAATCACCTATCACTCATCAATCACCCCCTGTCACCCCCTGTCACTGCCACCCATCAATCAGCCCCTAACCTGCCCCTTGCGGGCAATCTGATCACCCACCCACACCATCCGATCGCCTGCAGACCCGCAGTCAGATCACCTCCCAAGTGCATTGCATCTGTTCTCTCCTCTAAACACCCACTAATTACCCATCAATCACCCCCTGTCACTGCTACCCATCAGATTAGACCCCCATCTGCCCCTAGGGCACCCAATCACCCGCCCACACCCTCAGACCCCAGCCCTGATCACCTCGCCATTGCATTACTTGCATCTATTCCCCCCACTAATCACACCTTGAGACACCCATCAATCACCTCCTGTCACTACCTGTCACCCCCTAGCACACCTACCCATCAGATCAGGCCCTAATTTGCCCCGTGTGGGCTCCTGATCACTCGGCCAAACCCTCAGATCCCCCTCAGACCCCCTTCTGATCACCTCCCCAGTGCATTGAGTGCATCTATTTTCCCCTCTAATCACCCCCTGAGACACCCATCAATCACCTCCTGTCACCCCCCTAGCAC
Source organism: Hyperolius riggenbachi (assembly GCF_040937935.1). Taxonomy (NCBI): domain Eukaryota; kingdom Metazoa; phylum Chordata; class Amphibia; order Anura; family Hyperoliidae; genus Hyperolius; species Hyperolius riggenbachi. Next base: position 66,106,458 of record NC_090647.1, read on the forward strand.
TCCTATCCATCAGATCAGGCCCAATACAACCTGTCATCTAAAAGGCCACCCTGCTTATGACCGGTTCCACAAAATTCGGCCCCTCATAGACCACCTGTCATGAAAATTTGCAGATGCTTATACCCCTGAACAGTCATTTTGAGACATTTGGTTTCCAGACTACTCACGGTTTTGGGCCCGTAAAATGCCAGGGCGGTATAGGAACCCCACAAGTGACCCCATTTTAGAAAAAAGACACCCCAAGGTATTCTGTTAGGTGTATGACGAGTTCATAGAAGATTTTATTTTTTGTCAAAAGTTAGCGGAAATTGATTTTTATTGGGTTTTTTTCACAAAGTGTCATTTTTCACTAACTTGTGACTAAAAATAAAATCTTCGATGACCTCGCCATACACCTAATGGAATACCTTGGGGTGTCTTCTTTCTAAAATGGGGTCACTTGTGGGGTTCCTATACTGCCCTGGCATTTTAGGGGCCCTAAACCGTGAGGAGTAGTCTAGAAAACAAATGCCTCAAAATGACCTGTGAATAGGACGTTGGGCCCCTTAGCGCACCTAGGCTGCAAAAAAAGTGTCACACATGTGGTATCGCCGTACTCAGGAGAAGTAGTATAATGTGTTTTGGGGTGTATTTTTACACATACCCATGCTGGGTGGGAGAAATCTCTCTGTAAATGGACAATTGTGTGTAAAAAAAAATCAAACAATTGTCATGTACAGAGATATTTCTACCACCCAGCATGGGTATGTGTAAAAATACACCACAAAACACATTATACTACTTCTCCTGAGTACGGCGGTACCACATGTGTGGCACTTTTTTACACCCTAAGTGCGCTAAGGGGCCCAAAGTCCAATGAGTACCTTTAGGATTTCACAGGTCATTTTGCGACATTTAGTTTCAAGACTACTCCTCGCGGTTTAGGGCCCCTAAAATGCCAGGGCAGTATAGGAACCCCACAAATGACCCCATTCTAGAAAGGAGACACCCAAAGGTATTCCGTTAGGAGTATGGTGAGTTCATAGAAGATTTTATTTTTTGTCACAAGTTAGCGGAATATGACACTTTGTGAAGAAAAACAATTCAAATCAATTTCCGCTAACTTGTGGCAAAAAATAAAATCTTCTATGAACTCACCATACTCCTAACGGAATACCTTGGGGTGTCTTCTTTGTAAAATGGGGTCATTAGTGGGGTTCCTATACTGCCCTGGCATTTTAGGGGCCCTAAACCGTGAGGAGTAGTCTTGAAACAAAAATGACCTGTGAAATCCTAAAGGTACTCATTGGACTTTGGGCCCTTTAGCGCAGTTAGGGTGCAAAAAAGTGCCACACATGTGGTATTGCCGTACTCGGGAGAAGTAGTATAATGTGTTTTGGGGTGTATTTTTACACATACCCATGCTGGGTGGGAGAAATACCTCTGTAAATGACAATCTTTTGATTTTTTTACACACAATTGTCCATTTACAGAGTTATTTCTCCCACCCAGCATGGGTATGTGTAAAAATACACCCCAAAACACATTGTACTACTTCTCCCGAGTACGGCGATACCACATGTGTGGCACTTTTTTGCACCCTAACTGCGCTAAAGGGCCCAAAGTCCAATGAGTACCTTTAGGATTTCACAGGTCATTTTGAGAAATTTCGTTTCAAGACTACTCCTCACGGTTTAGGGCCCCTTAAATGCCAGGGCAGTATAGGAACCCCACAAATGACCCCATTTTAGAAAGAAGACACCCCAAGGTATTCCGTTAGTAGTATGGCGAGTTCATAGAAGATTTTATTTTTTGTCACAAGTTAGCGGAAATTGATTTTAATTGTGTTTTTTCACAAAGTGTCATTTTCCGCTAACTTTTGACAAAAAATAAAATCTTCTATGAACTCACCATACTCCTAACGGAATACCTTGGGGTGTCTTCTTTCTAAAATGGGGTCATTTGTGGGGTTCCTATACTGCCCTGGCATTTTAGGGGCCCTAAACCGTGAGGAGTAGTCTTGAAACGAAATTTCTCAAAATGACCTGTGAAATCCTAAAGGTACTCATTGGACTTTGGGCCCTTTAGCGCAGTTAGGGTGCAAAAAAGTGCCACACATATGGTATCGCCGTACTCAAGAGAAGTAGTATAATGTGTTTTGTGGTGTATTTTTACACATACCCATGCTGAGTGGGAGAAAGATCTCTGTAAATGGACAATTGTGTGTAAACAAAATTAACAAATTGTCATTTACAGAGATATTTCTCCCACCCAGCATGGGTATGTGTAAAAATACACCCCAAAACACATTATACTACTTCTCCTGAGTACGGCAATACCACATGTGTGGCACTTTTTTGCAGCCTAACTGCGCTAAGGGGTCCAAAGTCCAATGAGCACCTTTAGGCTTTACAGGGGTGCTTACAATTTAGCACCCCCCAAAATGTCAGGACAGTAAACACACCCCACAAATGACCCCATTTTGGAAAGTAGACCCTTCAAGGTATTCAGAGAGGGGCATGGTGAGTCCGTGGCAGATTTCATTTTTTTTTGTCGCAAGTTAGAAGAAATGGAAACTTTTTTTTTTTTTTTTTTTCCTCACAAAGTGTCATTTTCCGCTTACTTGTGACAAAAAATAATATCTTCTATGAACTCACCATGCCTCTCAGTGAATACTTTGGGATGTCTTCTTTCCAAAATGGGGTAATTTGGGGGGTATTTATACTATCCTGGAATTCGAGCCCCTCATGAAACATGACAGGGGGTCAGAAAAGTCAGAGATGCTTGAAAATGGGAAAATTCACTTTTTGCACCATAGTTTGTAAACGCTATAACTTTTACCCAAACCAATAAATATACACTGAATGGGGTTTTTTTTTAATCAAAAACATGTTTGTCCACATTTTTCGCGCTGCATGTATACAGAAATTTTACTTTATTTGAAAAATGTCAGCACAGAAAGTTAAAAAAATCATTTTTTTGCCAAAATTCATGTCTTTTTTGATGAATATAATAAAAAGTAAAAATCGCAGGAGCAATCAAATAGCACCAAAAGAAAGCTTTATTAGTGACAAGAAAAGGAGCCAAAATTCATTTAGGTGGTAGGTTGTATGAGCGAGCAATAAACCGTGAAAGCTGCAGTGGTCTGAATGGAAAAAAAGTGGCCGGTCCTTAAGGGGTAGAAAGACTGTGGTCCTCAAGTGGTTAAATGGGAAAATGTAAACTGCAGCCATTCTTAGACTGTTAATCGCAGGGTTCTCAAACTTGGCACACTTGGTCACTGGGTGAATGTGATTAAGATTCAAGAAAATGGGTGGAGCCTACAACAGCCAATTAAAATTCACCTGTTGATTTTCAAGGGGAATATTTAAACTGCTGCTATTCTTACACTTTTAATGGCAGAGGCTTCAAACTTGCTACAGTCGGTCATTGGGTGACTGGGGTCCACATTCACTAAAGGGGCGGGGCCACATATAGCCAATCAGATTTCCTTGGTGGATAAATTGCTTCCATTCACACATTTTTGATGCCAGGAACCTGAAAGCTCACACACTTGGTCATTGAGGGACTGTGTGTCAAGGTTACAAAAAGTGGGTGGAGCCAAAACAACTTTTACTGGGAAAATATAAACTGCAGCCATTCTTACACCGTTAATGGCCGAGTTCTCAAACTTTGCACAGTTGGTCATTGGGTGACAGATTAAGATTTTGGCAGGTGGGTGGAGCCTACAACAGCAAATAAAAATTTACCTTTTGATTTTCAAAGGGAATATTTCATCTGCTACCATTCTCTTATACTGGTAAAAGCAGATGCCTCAAACCTGGTACAGTTGGTCACTGGGTGACTAGAGTCCAAATTCAGGAAGGGGGCGGAGCCACAAACAGCCAGATTTGTTTATTTTTCAATGGGAATATACAAAGTATTGATACCAAGGACCCCAAAGATGATAAACTTGATAATTGAGTGACTGTATGTCAAGGTTAGAAAAAGTGGGCGGTGCCAACAACTTCATTTTTTACATTGCAGGGTTCCCAAACTTTACACAATTGGCCACTGGGTGACTGGGATAAATATTCAGAAATGTGGGTGGAGCCTACATCAGCCAATCAAAATGTACCTATTGATTTTCAAGGGGAATATTCACATTGCTACCATTCTTACACTGTTAGTGGCAAAGGCCTCAAACCTGATACAGTCAGTCATTGGGTGACTGGGGTCCAAATTCACTAAAGGGGTGGAGCCACAAACAGCCAATCAGATTTGTTAGATTGATTTCAGCCATTCTGTTATTGGCAGGGTTCTCAAACGTGACACAGTTGGCCACTGGGTGACTGGGACTAATAATCAGAAAAGTGGATGGAGCCTACAGCAGCCAATCAAAATTCACCTTTTGATTTTCAAGGGGAATATTTACATTGCTGCTATTCATGCACTCTTAATGGCAGAGGCCTAACATTTGCTACAGTCAGTCACTGGGAGACCGGGGTTTAAGTTCTGAAGGGAGCGGGCCAAAAACAGCCAATCAGATTTGTTTAATTTCAATGGTAAAATGCAACTTATTGATGACAAAGACCCCAAAGCTCATAAACTTGGTCATTAAGTGACTGTATGTCAAGATTAGAAATAGTGGGCGGAGCCAAAAACAACTAACTTTTTACATGGGGAAATGTAAACTGCAGCTTTTCTCACTGAGGCGCTACACCTGCTATTGCTGGAATTCTGTTTTGTCCCCACGTTTATTGCCTGATGAAGCGGGCTCGGCCTGCGAAACGCGTTGCACTTTTGGGGTACTATATAATAAATGTGATTGCTACTTTTCAGACAGTCTTTCGTGTCTGCTTTATGGAGGTAAGTCCACCACTTCCTCCTAGCAAATTTTAAAAATTGTATCCACTTTTATTCTGCTGGCGCCTCTGTTCTCCTACTGCAGCTTTTCTTACACTGTTAATGGCAGGGTTCTGAAACGTCACACAGTTGTTCACTGGGTGACTAGGATTAATATTCGGAAAAGTAGGTGGAGCCTACAAGAGCAAATCAAAATTCACCTATTGATTTTCAAGGGGAATATTGAAACTGCAGCCATTCTCACACTGTTAATAGCAGAGGCCTCAAACCTGCTACAGTTGGTCGTTAAGTGTTTGGGGTTCAAATTCAGTAAAGGGGCGGAGCCAAAAACAGCCAGATTTCTTTGCTGGATAAACTGCTTCCATTAGCACAATTTTGATGCCAGGAACCCAAAAGCTCACAAACTTGGTCATTGAGTAGTGACTGTGCGTCAAGATTACAAAAAGTGGGTGGAGTTAAAAACAGATTTTTCTGGGAAATTGTAAACTGCAGCCCTTCTTACACTGTTTATTTCAGGGTTCCCAATCTTTGCCCAGATGGTCACTGAGTGACTGAGATTAATATTCAGGAAAGTGGGTGGAGCCTAAAATGGCCAATCAAAATTCACCTGTTGATTTTCAAGTGGAATATTTAAATTGCTGTCATTTTTACACTGTTAATAGCAGATGCCTCAAATCTGCTACAGTTGGTCATTGGGTGTCTGGGGTTCAAATGCTGGAAAGGGGTGGAGCCACAAACTGCCTATCTGATTAGTTTAATTTCTATGGGAATATACACATTATTGATGCCAAGGACCCAAAAGCTCACAAACTTGGTCATTGAGTGTTTGTGTGTTAGGGTTAGAAAGTGGGCGGAGCCAACACCAGTCAAATACATACCCGGGCAACGCTGGGTCATCAGTGGGTGGAGACAAATACAAATTTCACTGGGAAAATGTAAACTGCAGCCATTCTGTTAATGGCAGGGTTTTTAAACTTTGCACAGTTGGTCACTGGGATTAATATTCAGAAAAGTGGGTGGAGCCTACAAAAGTGAATCAAACTTCACGTGTTGCTTTTCAAGGGGAATATTTAATTGCTACCATTCTTGAACTGTTAATGGCACAGGCCTCAAACCTGGTACAGTTGGTTAATGGGTGACTGGGGGTTCAAATTCAGAAAAGGGGGTGGAACCACACACAGCCAATCAGATTTGTTTCATTTCAATGCAGATTATTGATACCAAAGACCGCAAAGCTCACAAACTTGGTCAGTGAGTAATTGTGGGTTAGGGTTAGAAAAAGTAGGCGGAGCCAACACCAGTCAAATACATACACGGGCAACGCCGGGCAATCAGCTAGTATATAATAAGAACTCCCAGCATTCAACTGTTTGGCACTGTTTGGCACTAGGGCCAGTGCTCCTAAAGTATGTGATAACTACAAACCATAACAGCAGAAAAAGTTTTGCAAGTTTTGAATGCAGGATTAGCATCTTTATCACGTAATACACTCAGACCAGTTGCTGTTGAAATTTGATTTTTATGGTGACAATACCGCTTTAAGGCTGTAAGTAAGTTTAGAGCAAAGACAAAATGCTGAGTTTCAGCGTCAGAAACACTTCCTATATTTAGATATTGCTTAATATCAATATGTAGCCCCTCCCACTGAAGCTTATCTTAGGCTGTTTATTATGCAGAATTCTCTTTCTCCCCCCAATCATTCTGGGGGACCAACCATGTTTTTGTACTGGCTTTAGAACTCTCAGTAATGGACATTTCGCAGAGATCACCTGCCAGTACTAAAGATGTCGCCACCTGTGATAAATGTCTGAATGTAAATCAGGGAGAGGGAAGATTTTACAAATAAACATTGACTGAATAATTTATAAAGGAATATTGTCAAGAAATAAACAATTTTTTTCATTATGTTATTTTGGTGACAGGTCCTCTTGAACTTGAATAATTTATTATTGTTAGAACCTATTTTCATTATATCCTAAAAAATTATATCCATAACATGCTATGCTAGTGTCCTCTGTTCTTCCTTAAGCCTTGTACCCGCGAGGCAATATTTTCCATATGTTACCCAATGTTGGACTATGTTAAACGATGTTGCCCCTGCAATGATCGTGCGTCGTTAAGCGACAGACATGGCGGATCGGATCGTTAAGATCCCCGACAACCCGGCGCAAAGTACCGCAATCGATTACTTCCTATTTGCACCCGTCGAGTAGTCGAGTGACGTCGGTAGCAGGAAGAGGGACATCATCAAGGGGAAGTCGCTGGATATGTCGGGTGGTGAGTATGTAACTTAAAGAGGAACTCCAGCCTAAACAAACAATATGTCATTAAGTTACATTAGTTATGTTAATTAAAATAGATAGATAATATAATCTCTTACCCACCCTGTTTTAAAAGAACAGGCAAATGTTTGTGATTTCATCATGGCAGCCATCTTTTTGGTTGAAAGGAGGTGACAGGGAGCATGAGACACAGTTCCAACTGTCATGAGCACCTCTCCCAGTTGCTACGCAACGTGAATAACAACATAGGAAATCTCATCATGCTCTGCACAGCATCAGGGGAAAAAAGCCCAAGCTTTTTTTCTTTGATGGGTGGAGCTTAGCTAAAAATGCAGCTAAAAATAATGCTTTGGTAAGAAAAACAAAGCTCTGATGCTGTGAAACTGTTAAAGAAACACCAAGCCTTTTCAGTTCTGCTGAGTAGATTTTTAGTCCGGAGGTTCACTTTAACTTCATTCCTGCTAGCATAGCCAGAGGGAAAACTCTCTAGAATTTCTGCTCTGTTTTATCTCTTGTCAAAACTATTTATTTTTCCCTTTTCTCATGATAACCTGAAATTTCTTAAAGAGAGTCTGAAGTGTTTAAAAATACTTATTTTTATTTTAGAATCCTCTTCAACAGTATCAGCCAAGATGATTTGCCGCATCCCCACAGCCATGCAAGGTCTTTATCCCCCCCGAAATCCCAGGGCAGAAACCTCTGTTACTTCCTGGAGGAGGCAGAGCTTTGTGCTATAGCTCTGCCTCCAGTCCATTCAATCACCGATGATCGCCGCCCCTCCCCTCTCAGTCTTCTTTCCCTGAGAGGGGCGGGGAGAGGCGGCGATCAGCGGTGATTGAATGAACTGGAGGCAGAGCTATAGCACAAAGCTCTGCCTCCTCCAGGCAGCAAAATCTGTGACTTTGAAAGTTGGAGAATTTTGCTCCGGGATTTGGGGGGGATAAAGACCTCGTAATGGCCGTGGGGATGCGGCGAATCATCTTGGCTGGTACTGCTGGAGAGGATTCTGAAATAAGAGGCATTTTTGAACGCTTCACAGTCTTTTTTAATCATTGGCCAACCAAAACAGAAGGTGTGTACCAAGCTTAAAGCCCGGTACACACTTTCAATTACGAATGGCCAATCATACCTCCTCTGTGTAGTAGCATGAGGGTTTACCCGCACAAACTGGTTATAGTATTTAATATCTTTCTGCCCTCATGCTACATGGAGGTGGTAAAATTGGTCAATGATTGGCCAATCATAATTGGAAGTGTGTTCCAGGCTTGGCACACACCTTCAATTTTGATTGGCCAATTTTACCACCTTCATGTAGTATGCGGGCCAACAGATTTTGAATACTATGAACAGATGGTGTAGGTAAGCTCTCGTACTACATGGAAATGATAAAAAATGGCCTATCAAAATTGAATGTGTGCACTTCTTACAGCAAGATGTGTGAGCATAAGGTTTGGTTGTGCTTGTCCACCTAATTATGCTTCTTTTTCCTTTATTTCCACCAAATTTCCCCCCTGCCATCTCCATATACATGACTCCCTTATGTCTAGTGGACCCCCTCCTTTCCCTCATCCCACAATAGCAGAGTAATGGCAGCAGAGGTGGTTCAAGAACAATCTCACCTGATCCGGGGATGGACAACACTGCACAGGGACTCTCTGGGTCTCCCGTCAGATTGACCCTCTAGTGTCTTCTGCTCACTGTCTACTTTCTGGTTCTGGCTCAACATTAACTATGACACCGAAAGCTCTATTTTGTGAAAACATTGAACACAATGATGACATTACAGTCAGGGCCAGTTCAAGGACTAGCTACAGTGGGTTACAAAAGTATTCGGCCCCCTTGAAGCTTTCCACATTTTGTCATATTACTGCCACAAACATGAATCAATTTTATTGGAATTCCACATGAAAGACCAACACAAAGTGGTGTACACAAGAGAAGTGGAATGAAAATCATACATGATTCCAAACATTTTTTACAACGAAATAACTGCAAAGTGGCATGTGCATAATTATTCGGCCCCCTTTGATCTGAGTGCAGTCAGTTGCCTATAGACATTGCCTGATGAGTGCTAATGACTAAATAGAGTGCACCTGTGTGTAATCTAATGTTAGTACAAATACAGCTACTCTGTGATGGTCTCAGAGGTTGTGTAAGAGAATATTGGGAGCAACAACACCTTGAAGTTCAAAGAACACACCAGACAGGTCAGGGATAAAGTTATTGAGAAATTTAAAGCAGGCTTAAGCTACAAAAAGATTTCCAAAGCCTTGAACATCCCACGGAGCACCGTTCAAGCGATCATTCAGAAATGGAAGGAGTATGGTACAACTGTAAACCTACCAAGACAAGGCTATCCACCTAAACTCACAGGCCGAACAAGGAGAGCGTTGATCAGAAATGCAGTCAAGAGGCCCATGGTGACTCTGAACGACCTGCAGAGATCTACAGCTAAGGTGGGAGACACTGTCCTTAGGACAACTATTAGTCATGCACTGCACAAAGTTGGCCTTTATGGAAGAGTGGCAAGAAGAAAGGCATCGTTAACAGAAAGCATAAGAAGTCCCGTTTGCAGTTTGCCACAAGCCATGTGGGGGACACAGCAACCATGTGGAAGAAGGTGCTCTGGTCAGATGAGACCAAAATGGAACTTTTTGACCAAATGCAAAACGCTATGTGTGGTGGAAAACGAACACTGCACATCACTCTGAACACACCATCCCCACTGTCAAATATGGTGGTGGCAGCATCATGCTCTGGGGGTGTATCTCTTCAGCAGGGACAGGGAAGCTGGTCAGAGTTGATGGAAAGATGGATGGAGCCAAATACAGGGCAATCTTGGGAGAAAACCTCTTGGAGACTGTAAAAGACTTGAGACTGGGGCGGAGGTTCACCTTCCAGCAGGAAAATGACCCTAAACATAAAGTCAGGGCAACAATGGAATGGTGTAAAACAAAACATATCTACCGTATATACTCGCATACAAGCCGAATTTTTGACCCCCAAAAAGGGGGCCAAAAGTTGGGGGGTCGGCTTGTATGCGAGTCGTGGGTGGTGGTCTGCGCCCCCCGCCCGCCTGCTTGCTCGCCCCCTTCCTCCGCGGCCGCTGCTGCTGCTGCTATTACCTGCTTCAGCGGCCGCTTCCTAATCCAGGTTCCCCTCTTCATCCTGCGGACTCCGTAAGTGTATCACAGCAGCGCGCCCGGCGCTGCTGCTGTGACGATGCAGGGGGCAGGAAAGAGCGGTTCCCCTGGTAACGGCGCATCGCCGTTACCAGGGGAACCGCTCTTTCCTGGCCCCTGCATCGTCACAGCAGCAGCGCCGGGCGCGCTGCTGTGATACACTTACGGAGTCCGCAGGATGAAGAGGGGAACCCGGATTAGGAAGCGGCCGCTGAAGCAGGTAATAGCAGCAGCGGCCGCGGAGGGAGGGAGGGAGGGAGCGTGTGGGGCAGTGCGGGGCAGGGCACTATACTAGCTATACTGAGCACTATACTAGCTAAACTGGGGCACTATACTAGCTAAACTGGGGCACTATACTAGCTAAACTGAGCACTATACTAGCTATACTGGGCACTATACTAGCTATACTGAGCACTATACTAGCTATACTGAGCACTATACTAGCTAAACTGGGGCACTATACTAGCTAAACTGGGGCACTATACTAGCTAAACTGAGCACTATACTAGCTATACTGGGCACTATACTAGCTATACTGAGCACTATACTAGCTATACTGAGCACTATACTAGCTATACTGAGCACTATACTAGCTAAACTGGGGCACTATACTAGCTAAACTGGGGCACTATACTAGCTAAACTGAGCACTATACTAGCTATACTGAGCACTATACTAGCTATCCTGAGCACTATACTAGCTATCCTGAGCACTATACTAGCTATCCTGAGCACTATACTAGCTATCCTGAGCACTATACTAGCTATCCTGAGCACTATACTAGCTATACTGAGCACTATACTAGCTATACTGAGCACTATACTAGCTATACTGAGCACTATACTAGCTATACTGAGCACTATACTAGCTATACTGAGCACTTTACTAGCTATACTGAGCACTATACTAGCTAAACTGGGGCACTATACTAGCTATACTGAGCACTATACTAGCTATACTGAGCACTATACTAGCTATACTGGGCACTATACTAGCTATACTGGGGCACTACCTACCCATACTGGGCACTTTACTAGCTATACTGGGACACACTAGGGGAATAAGGCGGCCAGCATTTCCTACCCCCGGCTTATATGGGGGTCAATCATTTTCCCCTGTTTTTTCAGGTAAAAGTTGGGGGGTCGGCTTATATGCGGGTCGGCTTATATGCGAGTATATACGGTATGTGTTAGAATGGCCCAGTCAAAGTCCAGATCTAAATCCAATCGAGAATCTGTGGCAAGATCTGAAAACTGCTGTTCACAAATGCTGTCCATCTAATCTGACGGAGCTGGAGCTGTTTTGCAAAGAAGAATGGGCAAGGATTTCAGTCTCTAGATGTGCAAAGCTGGTAGAGACATACCCTAAAAGACTGGCAGCTGTAATTGCAGCAAAAGGTGGTTCTACAAAGTATTGACTCAGGGGGCTGAATAATTACGCACACCCCACTTTGCAGTTATTTATTTGTAAAAAATGTTTGGAATCATGTATGATTTTCGATTCACTTCTCATGTGTACACCACTTTGTATTGGTCTTTCATGTGGAATTCCAATAAAAATGATGCATGTTTGTGGCAGTAATGTGACAAAATGTGGAAAACTTCAAGGGGGCCGAATACTTTTGCAACCCACTGTATATGGCCAGGGTTATTTCTAGCATTTTTGTCACTCCAGGCAAGAAGTCCTGCCCCGCCCCCCCCCCCCCCCCCCTTCCCCAAAGAAAAGAAGAAGAATGTGAACCATGTGGTGTATAAGGGCCCGTTTCCACTTTATGCTCTACACTCTACACACTGCGGCCGAATGGAACAGTTTCCATTGCATGCTGGTCAAAATCAATTTTAAAATTAATTAAAAGAAAAAAATGGCTTTTAAACTTGTACAAGCAGGTGCAGTGGGCAGAGGTGACACAGAGGGGGACACTGGAGGCACAGGGTGGCACAGAGGAGGCACAGGGGATAGAGATGGCACAGTGTTCCAACTTAAGAACAGATTCAGGTTAAGAATGTACCTACAGTCCCTATCTTGTTTGTTAACCGGGGAGTACTTGTACTCACCTCGCGATGCAGGGAGATGGATTCAGCGACATCTCCCTGACGACGAGCGCTCCGCCGATACATCTTCCTTCATCTTCCGGCCGGCGGGTGTGTATGATATTACGCGACGGACACAACTAGACTTCAAGTGATTGCGGTACTTTGCACAGGAGTCGTCTGGGTTCTAAAAGATCCAATCCATCATGACGGTTGTTATCGGCGCGCAACGCTAAGTGACGTACTTGTGATCCTGCGCCTTTACCCATGTCGCGAGATTGCAAAAAACGCCTGCATGTGGCTCAAAAAAAATCGAGGATTGTCAGGAAAAACGTCGGAAGAATCACAAAGTGGGTACGGGCCTTTATACAGAGAGTCCCCGAGATACAAACAACCCGCAGATCCTGTAGCATTTTGTTGCACACCCCCTTCCACCACTTTCACAGCCTAGTGTGTAAATGCAGAGCATAACGCAGCAGAAGCTGTGCTTTCACCTCTCCGCTTGAGTCCAGTGCTGTGCTTCCTCCTGTCCACTCGCTGTTTCGCCTAATGCTCACATCTTCTACAACATGTAGCATGATTACAGGAGACATGTGGAGAGTAAGATGCCAGCACTAGAGGAAGCAGGAGATAGACAGGATGGTCACACAGGCACAGCACTGGACTCTGGCAGAGAGGTGAGAGCACAGCTTCTGCTGCACTATACTCTGCATTTACACACAGGACTGGGGGAGCGCAGAAGGGGGATGACAACAGATAGTAGCACAGGAAGACATGATAATGCACAGGCATTACTGCTCACAGGTGGGAATTATCGCAAGCCTGAAGCATAAACAGAGTCACATAGAAAGCCAACTCTGCCTCAAGCTTCTTGTCAGGCTGCTCTCTCTCACAATTGATAAGTTATGGTAACACGTAACATGATGACTTGCGCTTTGCTATAGGTGTCTGTCTTGTGATAAAGCATTGTGCTTGTGACTGTGAAAAGTCACAGCCGCATGATAGGAGCAACAAAAAAATGACAGAGTATTGTGAAACTTTGAATCACTGTGATTCAAAGTTTTCTGTGCACTAAACACTGAAACTCATCATGATTCATCAACTGGGAACAGAATGTTAAAAGTAGTAAAGTTCACAATGACATCCTAAAGTAATATAATTGTGACAGTATGAGTTCACTCTCAGAAATACTGCAAGTATTACCTGCAAGTTACAATGAGGCCAGGAATAAAGAGGAACTGCAACATAGAATGCAGTATATTATTCAGGATACTCACTTTAACATTAAAGTGGGATACAACTCTGACATAACATTTAATAAAAATGTGTTTTCCTACTTTTTATTACTCATTCAGTTACCATATTTGTTTTTGTGCACAAGTAATATTGTCTGTTTACAAATTACAAGTTCCCAAAGTACAGTTTAGCTGCTATGAAAGTTGTATTTTATTCATAGCAGCTGTCATTATATATTAAAATCTTCTAGTGATCATTTCTTAACTGTGTGCATGGTTGAAGCAGAGAGCTCATTTTCACTACAGCTAGGAATGTAGCAACAGAGGAATGTAAACAAAAGATAATGTTATCAACTGTTTGGATGGGGATCACAAGCTGAAGGAGTCTTCCACTGTGTTTAACTGTTTGAATGCTGTTCTGCTACAAAAAATTGTTGTGGTAGTAGGTTTAAAATACAAGCGACACCCATGCTAACCTAGAAATAAAAAACACATATATAAGTAGATAAATACTACTTCTACTTACATAACAGATGTATTGTGCTATCCACGTAATGATTCCTGTGAATTTTATAAAGGAAAAGCAGAAAATCCTATTGTAGGCAGTGGCCATCTTGCCAAGCTAATACTGACATCAAATCCTCCCGGACTCTTGTTTTCCCCCCTCCCTTCTCTTGCTCATTGTGTATTCATTAGCTGCCCTCCTTCCAGAGTCTTCAGACACTCCCACTGAGGTGTATACTACCAACTTCACTGACTTTTTTTGTTTACACATCCAATCACATCCAGTCACCTCAGCCTTGCTTGTAAACACATGTAATCAGAGGGTGGTTCTGATAAGCAGCTAGGCAGGGAAATAAATGGAAGAGGAGGAATATATTATATATAATAAGAACTCCCAGCATTCAACTTTTTGGCACTGTTTGGCACTAGGGCCAGTGCTCCTAAAGTATGTGATGACTACAAACCATAACAGCAGAAAAAGTTTTGCAAGTTTTGAATGCAGGATTAGCATCTTTATCACGTAATACACTCAGACCAGTTGCTGTTGAAATTTGATTTTTATGGTGACAATACCGCTTTAAGGCTGTAAGTAAGTTTAGAGCAAAGACAAAATGCTGAGTTTCAGCGTCAGAAACACTTCCTATATTTAGATATTGCTTAATATCAATATGTAGCCCCTCCCACTGAAGCTTATCTTAGGCTGTTTATTATGCAGAATTCTCTTTCTCCCCCCAATCATTCTGGGGGACCAACCATGTTTTTGTACTGGCTTTAGAACTCTCAGTAATGGACATTTCGCAGAGATCACCTGCCAGTACTAAAGATGTCGCCACCTGTGATAAATGTCTGAATGTAAATCAGGGAGAGGGAAGATTTTACAAATAAACATTGACTGAATAATTTATAAAGGAATATTGTCAAGAAATAAACAATTTTTTTCATTATGTTATTTTGTTATTTTGGTGACAGGTCCTCTTGAACTTGAATAATTTATTATTGTTAGAACCTATTTTCATTATATCCTAAAAAATTATATCCATAACATGCTATGCTTGTGTCCTCTGTTCTTCCTTAAGCCTTGTACCCGCGAGGCAATATTTTCCATATGTTACCCAATGTTGGACTATGTTAAACGATGTTGCCCCTGCAATGATCGTGCGTCGTTAAGCGACAGACATGGCGGATCGGATCGTTAAGATCCCCGACAACCCAGCGCAAAGTATCACAATCGATTACTTCCTATTTGCACCCGTCGAGTAGTCGAGTGACGTCGGGAGCAGGAAGAGGGACATCATCAAGGGGAAGTCGCTGGATATGTCGGGTGGTGAGTATGTAGCTTAAAGAGGGACTCCAGCCTAAACAAACATACTGTCATTAAGTTACATTAGTTATGTTAATTAAAATAGAAAGGTAATATAATCTCTTACCCACCCTGTTTTAAAAGAACAGGCAAATGTTTGATTTCATGATGGCAGCCACCTTTTTGGTTGAAAGGAGGTGACAGGGAGCATGAGACACAGTTCCAACTGTCCTGAGCACCTCTCCCAGTTGCTAGGCAACGTGAATAACAACATAGGAAATCCCATCATGCTCTGCACAGCATCAGGGGAAAAAATCCCGAGCTTTTTTTCTTTGATGGGTGGAGCTTAGCTAAAAATGCAGCTAAAATTGATGCTTTGGTAAGAAAAACAAAGTTCTGATGCTGTGAAACTGTTAAAGAAACACCAAGCCTTTTCAGTTCTGCTGAGTAGATTTTTAGTCCGGAGGTTCACTTTAACTTCATTCCTGCTAGCATAGCCAGAGGGACAACTCTCTAGAATTTCTGCTCTGTTTTATCTCTTGTCAAAACTATTTATTTTTCCCTTGTCTCATGATAACCTGAAAAATCATCAGAGCTCTATATTCTTAAAGAGAGTCTGAAGTGTTTAAAAATACTTATTTTTATTTCAGAATCCTCTTCAACAGTATCAGCCAAGATGATTCACCGCATCCCCGCAGCCATGCAAGGGAAATCCCCTGAGCAGAAGCCTCTGTTACTTCCTGGAGGAGGCAGAGCTTTGTGCTATAGCTCTGCCTCCAGTCCATTCAATCACCACTGATCGCCGCCCCTCCCCGCCCCTCTCAGTCTTCTCTCCCTGAGAGGGGCGGGGAGAAGCGGCGATCAGCGGTGATTGAATGAACTGCAGGCAAAGCTACAGCACAAAGCTCTGCCTCCCCCGGGCAGCAAAATCTGTGACTTTGAAAGTTGTAGGGTTTTGCCCCGGGATTTCGGGGGGGATAAAGACCTCGTAATGGCCGTGGGGATGTGGCGAATCATCTTGGCTGACACTGCTGAAGAGGATTCTGAAATAAAAAGAGGTATTTTTGAACACTTCACAGTCTCTTTTATCATTGGCCAACCAAAACAAAAGGTGTGTACCGGGCTTTAAGCTTGGTACACACCTTCTGTTTTGGTTGGCCAATGATTAAAGAGACTTTATTGACCAATTTTACCTCCTCTGTGTAGTAGCATGAAGGTTTACCCACACAAACTGGTTATAGTATTTAATATCTTTCGGCCCTCATACTATATGGAGGTGGTCAAATTGGTCAATGATTGGCCAATCCAAATTGGAAGTGTGTTCCAGGCTAGGCACACACCTTCAATTTTGATTGGCCAATTTTACCACCTTCATGTAGTATGCGGGCCAAAAGATTTTGAATACTATGAACAGATGGTGTAGGTAAGCTCTCATACTACATGGAAATTATAAAAAATGGCCAATTAAAATTAGATGTGTGCACTCCTTACAGCAAGATGTGTGAGCATAAGGTTTGGTTGTGCTTGTCCACCTAATTATGCTTCTTTTTCCTTTATTTCCACCAAATTTCCCCCTTGCCATCTCCATATACATGACTCCCTTATGTCTAGTGGACCCCCTCCTTTCCCTCATCCCACAATAGCAGAGTAATGGCAGCAGAGTTGGTTCAAGAACAATCTCACCCGATCCGGGGCTGGACAACACTGCACTGTGTCTCCCGTCAGATTGACCCTCTAGTGTCTTCTGCTCACTGTTTACTTTCTGGTTCTGGCTCAACATTTACTATGACACGAAAGCTCTATTATGTGAAAACACTGAACACAATGATGACATTACAGTCAGGGCCAGTTTACATACTAGCTATATTACTAGCTATATGGTCAGGGTTGTTTCTAGACTTTTTGTCACTCCAGGCAAGAAGTCCTGTGTCACACACACCCCCTCCCCCAAAGAAAAAAAGAAGAATGTGAACCATGTGTCGTATAAGGGCCCGTTTCCACTGTACGCTCTACACTCTACATAGCCACATCACACTGCGGCCAAACTGTAACCAATGCACGGCAATGGAACAGTTTCCATTGCATGCTGGTTATGCGGAGCGGTGCAGAGCATCCAAGGATCTGCAGCATGCTGTAGATTCTCGCATGGCCGCATCCGCGTCCCGTCTCCTCCATTCATTTCTGCATCGGGAGATGCGGAAGTGACGCGACTAAAACGGAAGTCGCACTCACATCACTTCGCAAGTGGAAACCCCCTAAGGTGGACGCTTAAAGCTAAGTACAGATGAATGTCCAACTTACAAATGGCATGGATTCTGTGGGAACAAGTAAGAAAAAAAAATTCAAATTGGACTTGTAGTTTTTGAGAAAATTAATTTTAAAATTAATTAAAAGAAAAAAAAATTGGCTTTTAAACTTGTACAAGCAGGTGCAGAGGGCAGAGGTGACACAGAGGGGGACACTGGAGGCACAGGGTGGCACAGAGGAGGTACAGAGGATAGAGATGGCACAGTGTTCCAACTTAAGAACAGATTCAGGTTAAGAACGTACCTACAGTCCCTATCTCGTTTGTTAACCGGGGACTACCTGCACTCACCTCGCAATGCAGGGAGATGGATTCAGCGACGTCTCCCTGACGATGAGCGCTCCGCCGATACATCTTCCTTCATTTTCCGGTTGGCGGGTGTGCGTGATATTACGCGATGGGCACAACTAGACTTCAAGCAATTGCGGTACTTTGCGCAGGAGTCGTCGGGGATCTAAAAGATCCACTCCACCATTACGGTCGTTATCTGCATGCGACGCTAAATGACGTACGTGTGATCCTGCGCCTTTACCCATGTTGTGAGATTGCAAAACGCCTGTGTGTCGCTCAAAAAAATTTGAGGATCATCGGAAAAAACGTCGGAAGAATCACTAAGTGGGTACGGGCCTTTATACAGGGAGTCCCCAAGATACAAACAACCCTCAGATCCTGTCGCATTTTGTTGCACACCACCTTCCTCCACTCCCACAGCCTAGTGTGTAAATGCAGAGCATAACGCAGCAGAAGCTGTGCTCTCACCTCTCCGCTTGAGTCCAGTGCTGTGCTTCCTCCTGTCCGCTCGCTGTTTCGCCTAATGCCAACATGTAGCATGATTACAGGCGACATGTGGAGAGTGAGATGCCAGCACTAGAGGAAGCAGGAGATAGACAGGATGGTCACACAGGCACAGCACTGGACTCTGGCAGAGAGGTGAGAGCACAGCTTCTGCTGCACTATACTCTGCATTTACACACAGGACTGGGGGAGCGCAGAAGGGGGATGACAACAGATAGTAGCACAAGAAGACATAAGAATGCACAGGGGAATAAAAGGAGGCACAAAGGAGGACAGAAGGAGGCTGAACACAGTGGGACAGAGGGATGCATATTGGGTCAGAGGTAGCACAAAGGGAATAGAAGGAGGCACAAGGGAACAGAAGGAGGCATGGGGACAGAAGGAGGCACAGGGGGACAGAGGGAGGTACAGTAAGACAGAGGGATGCACAGGGTGTCAGAAGTAGCACAAGGGGACAGAAGGAAGCACAGGGGGACTAAAGGAGGCACAGAAGAAGGGAGAAAGGGAGGCACAGAGGGACTAAAGGTTTTAGAGCGATCGCGGTTGACATGTTAGAAAATCACGAATTGCGATCGCTCAAAAAAAGTAAAGAAAAATAAAGTACAGTGAAAAACATGAAAAAAATGCATAAAATCCCCTCTGCAAAATGCTAACGATTTTGCTAGTGTTCTGTGATCCCCAGTGCGAATGGGCCCTAAGTCAACACTCCAGGCCACTGCATATTTCTCAGATTGATTATGATGACCTTTAACCAACTTATCATACTGGAAATCTTTTGATATTGTTTGCATCTTCAACTAGCCTTGGGCATGTAGATGATTCATAGGTAAATAACTCTCTATTGGTTATGCTGAAATTTCTATCATACTTTTCTAAAAGGTCTCAGTGAGTCACCCTCAAGACCCTGAGGCGATCTGAAGAAAAAAAAACAAAAACAAAAAAAAAACAGCGATTTTGGCAAAACACTCAAACGCTAGCGCTTTTCAAAGCGCTAGGGTAATAAAAGTCAATGGGCCCGTTCTCCTTTAGGCGATTGGCGCTAATCGCCACAAATCGCCCAAAACCGCTAAACGCAAACGCGTAGCCTGCACCATTTTCAGGCGATTTCCCGGCGATCGCGTTTTATTGCTATAGAAGCGCAAAACGCGATCGCTAAAAAAAAAAAAAATCGGCAGGTGTGAATGGTGATTTTTTGGTGTTGAATCGCCAAAAAAATCCAGAGCAAAACGCTAGCAAAATCACTAGCGTTTTGCGATCAGCAAGTGTGAATTGGCCCTAAAGGCCTATTTCCACTAAGCCTGAATCCGGGCCAAATCTACAGCATTCCCTGCTGCACAGGGAAACGCTGCCTACCTATTCCATTCCATTCCTGCAAGTTGCTGCAACGGAGTGTGATCTGGACAGCATAATGATTTCTCCAGCACTTAGCCCAATCACTATAGCTGTGCATGGCACGGCTTAAAGAGACACTGAAGCGAAAAAAAAATGATGATATTATGATTTGCATGTGTAGTACAGCTAAGAAATAAAACATTAAGATCAGATACATCAGTCTAATTGTTTCCAGTACAGGAAGAGTTGAGAAACTCCAGTTGTTATCTCTATGCAAACAAGCCATTAAGCTCTCCGACTAAGTTAGTCGCGGAGAGGGCTGTTATCTGACTTTTATTATCTCAACTGTAAGTGAACTGTTTACTTTTTCTCTGCTAGAGGAGAGGTCATTACTTCACAGACTGCTCTGAAAGACTCATTTTGAATGCTGAGTGTTGTGTAATGTGCACATATTATAGAATGATGCAATGTTAGAAAAAACACTATATACCTGAAAATAAAAGTATGAGAATATTTTCTTTGCTGCTAATCTTCTAGTAATTATTCATAGTACACAACCAATTCATTATATCATATATTTTTTTTCGCTTCAGTGTCTCTTTAAAGGACCACTGTCGCAAAAATCTTAAAATGTAAAATATATGTAAACATATACAAATAAGGAGCTGAACATACAACATACAGGGAGCTCTAGTTGCTGCCGGGATATCACCAACAATAAAGATACGTTAACGGCTGCTGAGTTTTGCTACTGCATTGAATCAGCTGTATGAAGTGTTCATTGTTCAAAGCAGTAATTTAAGCCGAGCCTTAAGGCGTTGTCGAGACACAGTCTAAACAAGTCTGGTCATGACCAAACATTTATGATGTAAACAGTAAATAGCACTCTCTGCCAGCATCAAACTTCTAGGCGAGAGGCATGAACAGAACAATGCATAACACAGCTGATGATTGCAGTAGACATTATGTACTAGGTAAATCTTATTAACCTAATTTATTTACAGGCTTGCAAGTGCTCCAGGCTAATTTATTTTAGCATGTTTTTTTCTTTCTTATTTGTTACATTTCCCTGCTTCTAATTAGTGCTGCTGTAATGTGTATTTATGGCCACTTGTCACTAGAGGGCAATGTGAAACAATAACACAGGACTTCTGCTTTCAGTTTCTGTATTTTCTGCTCGGAGAGAGATATCAAAGCATTCTGAGAATTTACAGCACTACGAGTTCTGCAGACTGAGGTCAAAAGCAGCTCACTTATATCAAACCAGATAACTCTTTTAAAGTTGCTATTGGGTTTAAGAAAACCTGAAGTGAGAAGGAATAGGGAGGCTGACATACTTATTTCCTTTTGAACAATACCATCATTAAAGCTAATGGGAACCTGGGAAAAAAATCTAACATACTTACCTAAGGAGGGGGAAGTCTCTGGGTCCTTTAGAGCCTTCCCGCTCCTCTCACGGATCCTTCATTCCAGCGCCGTCACCCCCCGTAGCAGTATTTGACCGATCGGTTTGAGTACTGCTCTCTGCCGCCGCAGGAGGAGTTGGAAGTCTTCGGGAGCCTGAATGCCCCATAAGTCGGGCAGCTCCACACTGTGCCTGCGCGAGCACGCTCACGCATGTGCAGTACAGAGCTGCCCGTCTTTGCCTCCTCCGGTGGGGGATTTCAAATGGGGCAGCCAGCACTTAAAGCGGACCCAAACCAAAAATGTTTTTAATTCAAAATATTTAGTTGCACCACTCTGACACATACAAAGATAAATAATCACTCCTTCAAACCTATGATAATTTCAGTGCATGCTTTTCCCCCTCCTCTTTTCATAACTAGGGTTATACTGGGGGCAGCCATTAGCAATTCCCTCCTTTGCCGGACACCACCTACTTTAGCATTTTGCCGGATTCTGTCCCGGCAATATGAAAGGAAGGGAGGGTTCCTCCAATAAATGTAAACTATTTTATATTTGTCATCATGCAGCTGAAAAAAGGCTGCTATTTATTATTATAATTTAGAAAAAAGATTATAATTCTGAAATCTTGTATTTTTAATTTGGGTCCACTTTAACGGAGGAGACCATGAGAGGAGCGAGAAGGCTCTATAGGACCCAAAGCCTTCCCTTCCCTCTATTTAGCTAAGTATCTGTTTGATTTTTTTTCCCGGTTCCCATTAGTTTTAATGGTATAAGCAAAATTTTGTCTTTGAGACAAAGGAGTCAAAGGCACCTGATGCTCTAAACTGCAGCTGGTAGCGCACAGCAATTTTATCATTACTAATGGCAGGGGTATAGCACGCGTTATGCTATAAGTGCGACACGCATTACCTTAAGCTAGATACACACGCTAGGTGACACTCGAAGTGGCCGTTAAGGACCATCTTGACTCAGAATCTAGTGTATGTACAGTAAGGATAAGTTTGGTGAGAGAAAAATGCAGTTCTCCTATCCACCAGCAAACAGACTCAGTTTTTACCTGAGATGAAACTGCATGTCCCTCATCCTTAAAGGACACCCAAGGTGAAAATAAATGAATGAAATAAACAATTGTATATATTTTCCTTCTCCTAAAAATGACTTTTCAAGATATTCCAGTTTTATTTTGTGTTTTAATCTACTTTTTAAGTTGTAACTGTTTTATTTCTTTTGCTCAAAGACACATTCCTTGATGTTTGCCAGAGCTAAAATCTATGAACTATTGACCCTTTTTATCTCTTTCCTGCTCTCAGAAGCCATTTTCTGCTAGGAAAGTGTTTTATAGTTAAGATTTTCTTTATTAGTGAGGGTCAGGACTCGAGTCAGCCACTTACATACTTGATATTTAACCTTTCAGGCGGAGAAAGAAAAAAAAGGAACACAGCATAGTTAGCTGTGTGCTAGGCACTGTACATACCCATGTCTATCTCATTATGTCACATGTCACCTCGGGTATCCGTGTACAGGAGTCTTCTGATGTTGCCTAAAGATCTGGCACACCAGACAGTGACACCCAACTGACACTAGCGCATAGTTTCCCTCCTTCCCTCGCCCACTTGAAGATGCTCCGCACTGCTTTGTCCCTCTTCCCCTTCCATAGCTACAGATGCATCACTAGCTGTAGGCTATCAACGCATCTGTAAAGCACTCAGCCCCACACTGTTGCCATGGGGATTGAGTCTTGATGCCAGAAAGCATCAATAATTGAACATGTGTACTTAGCTTTAGGATTAAGCTATTTTTTGTTTGCCTTACCTGTTCGCTGCCGCTGGATGATTTGGATAATCATTATTTATTTACTCATTAAGTGGTAGTATAAGAGCATTATTGTATGTTGACTGTTGAGACATTGGCCCATATGCAATTCACATCTTTTCACACCTTGTCATACAATGCTTTTCAAACCACCAGCACGCAAAAAAATACCTAAAAGTAATTTTGATAGTACTTTTTTTTTTACCAACTTTTGGGTACTTTTTCAATTGTAAAATGCTTAAAAGTTATTTTAAAGAGAATATGAAAATTATCTCCAAGGAGAAAACTCAGGAGAAATAGTTTATTGCATATGGGCTATTGTTTTCTTCTTGTTTGTTTCTAAATTGGTCTTGTGTAGTACTTGGTTAAAACCTATAGATTACAATAAAAAAAAAAAAACTTTAATGATTGAAGCAGCAGGGTCAGCCATACTGTCCCAGGAAAAAAAAACATATATAAGTAGATTAATACTTGTTCTACTTACATAACACATACTGTCCATGTTTTGATTTCAGTGAATTTTATATAGTAAATAAAGAGAAAACTGTTTCCGGGCATTTTCCATCTTTACTGCTTCTCACTGAAGCCAATCCTGATGTCATTTTCTCCCTTACTCTTTTTTTTTCCACCCAGAAAGTACACTGTCACATCTATCTTGCTTTGTAAACACATGTGAGCACAGCATAAATCGTATTTCATCAGCTTCTGCAGAGGCGTGAGGTTTATTTCTCTTTCCTCCTGTCACACTGAACTGCCCTCCGCCAATCAGTAAGGAGCAGGAATATTGTCTTACCCTGTTTGACGATTTGGGTATGTGCAAACTGATTGTCTATGTCATATTCTGTAGTTATGCCTGCAAAGCATTTTGTTATTGTTTGCGTGTTTGCTTTATTCTAAAAAAATGTTTTTAATAAATATCAAAGTTGTAAAAGAAAATATATATACCACCAAACTTGCCTTTTTTCACTTTATAAACTGCATGGTGGGGCCCTTGTCAGTAATGCATCCACCACCTCTTTCGTTTTGTGAGAGTCATGTTTATTACTTACTGTGTACTATATATAGTATTTATTGGCCTGTTTGTTTGCTGTCCATGCAAATGACTAATTGTGAATCAAAATGATCTGACATAAAAAGGTGCCGCGCTCACAGGCTATTGACATTGACATATAGTTCACATGTAGTTTCAAACCTATAAACCTATACTGTATTTACTGCATTATTCAAATAAACATGTACATGACATTACCTGCATCTTACAGGAACATATTAAACTGCACGAGAATTGAAAGCAATGATCCCCATCTACAATTTGAAACTGTGAATTAAGGCTTAACCTCCTGGGCGATAATCCCGAGCTGAGCTCGGGGTATGTCACGCAGGAGGATTTCTCAGGCCCTAGTGGGCCGATTTGCATAATTTTTTTTTGTTACACGCAGCTAGCACTTTTCTAGCTGCGCGTAACTTCCGCTCGCCGCCGATCCGCCGCTACCCGCCGTGCCGCGCAGCCCCCCCCCAGACCCCTTGCGCAGCCTGGCCAATCAGTGCCAGGCAGCGCTGAGGGGTGGATCAGGACTCCCTCTGACGTCATGACGTCGACGACGTCATCGCGAGCGTCGCCATGGCGACGGGGGAAGCCAAGCAGAAGATCCCATTCTCAACGGATCTCCTGCTTGCGCTGAGTGCCGGAGGCGATCGGAGGGGGTGGGGGGAAGCCGCTGCACAGCGGCTATCATGTAGCTAGCGCTGGGCTAGCTACACGATTTAAAAAAAAAAAAAAGTGCTGCGCCCCCTCCTGGGCGATGTAATTGTATCGCCCAGAGGGTTAAAGAGACTGGGAAAAAGGAAAAAAGGAGACTGCTACACTCACATGTATTACCCAAATGGAAGCAGGGGATTCAAAAGCCAAAAGAGTCCAAGAATAGTAGTAAAAATCCCGCTACACCAGATGGTAGGGTGAAGTGAAAAAATCTTTATTCTTTAATCCATATACGTGTTACAGATAAAAGCTCACGCGTATCGGAGCAGTAGATGGCTCCTTAATCATAGCTTACAAATACAAGTATAGCACAGATTATATAGCATATAAGGCCACACCTATGGGGGTGTCCATCATGGCCTTAAAGTTACAGACATCAACAAGATATCTTGCTCTCCTTGGTCCTTTTCCTAAAATGGGTATATGATATTAAGCTGTTAGAAAATAAAAGCTTTGGAATGAATGAGTTGCGACAATACGATGCGGTTTTGCATATGTTTTTATATGTAGTTTTATGTGCACTGCATTGGTTCACACCATTTTAGATGTTGGTGTCTGTAACTTTAAGGCCATGATGGACACCCCCATAGGTGTGGCCTTATATGCTATACAATCTGTGCAATACTTGTATTTGTAAGCTATGATTAAGGAGCCATCTACTGCTCCGATACGCGTGAGCTTTTATCTGTAACACGTATATGGATTAAAGCAGGGGTCTCAAACTCAATTTACCTGGGGGGCCACAGGAGGCAAAGTCAGGATGAGGCGGGGCCGCATAAGGAATTTCACAATCGCAGCGCATCGCCGCCTCTGCCCGCCCCTCTCACTCTTCCTTCACAGAGAGGGGCGCGGAGAGGCGGCGATTGACGTCAGGAGGGGCAGAGCTGAAGCTGAAAGCTCTGCCCCTTCCAGGAAATGCCGGCGGATTGCCCCCCGGGTGATTTGGGGGCTCTGCAGCCGGGATAAGGCGGATTACATGGGAGCACTGAAGCGAACTATAAGGAAGGCGAGGGCCACAAAATATTGTATCGAGGGCCGCAAATGGCCCGCGGGCCGCGAGTTTGAGACCCCTGGATTAAAGAATAAAGATTTTTTCACTTCACCCTACAATCTGGTGTAGCGGGATTTTTACTACTATTCTTAACCATTTAATGACACCCTAACGTATTAAAACGTCATGCTTTACCCTATTAACAGCAACATGACGTTTTAATACGTCGCGCGTTCCCGCCGCCGCTACCGCCGTGTGTGCGCCGCTACCGCCGCCAATTCTGCCGGGATCCCGTGCTGAGTGATTGGGGAAGAGGACCGAACAGTCCTCTACCCAATCGCAGTGCCTGGAGTGTATGGACGTGACCGCGAACAGCGGCTACGTCCATTCACAAAAACAGGAAATTGTTTCTGTTCAATAAAGTGTAAAAAAAAAAGTGATCACTTTCTATAACGAAGTGTTCACTAGCGCCATCTTGTGGCCAAAAAGTATATTACACATACAAAATACAGACATACACAATTACATACACATCATTAATAAAATTACACTTACAACCCTCCCACCCAAAAAAAAACCACTTGTAAAAAAAATTCAGGTTAAAATAAATAAATAAATAGTTTCCTTATGGACTCAGCTTTTTTTAATCTATATTTTATGGAGGAAAATTAATTTTAATTTATTACATTGGGGCTGGTAATTATGGCCAGAACAAAAAAAAACAAAACAGAAAAATAACACCTATATTTCAAAATAATATATTGTCGCCATACATTGTGATAGGGACATAATTTAAATGGTTTAATAATCGGGACAACTGGGTAAATAATATGTACTTGTTTTATCCACAGGAGAATGTTTAATTTTAAAACGATAATGGCTAAAACCTGAGAAATAATGATTTTTTTCTTTTTTTTTTTTGTTTTTTTCTCATTAAAACACATTTAGAATAAAAATATTCTTAGCAAAATGTATTACTCACAGAAAGCCTAATTGGTGGCGAAAAAAACGAGGTATAGATCATTTTCTTGTGATAAGTAGTAATAAAGTTATTAGGGAATAAAAGGGAGGAGCACTGACAAGTGAAAATTGCTCTGGTCCGTTAGAGTAAAAACCCTTGGGGGTGAACTGGTTAAAGAGACTCTGTAACACAATTTTCATCCTTATTTCTTCTATCCTATAAGTTCCTATAGCTGTTCTAATGTGGTCTGGAATTACTACAGCCTTTCCTAGTTGCACAGTGGCTGTATTATCTCTGTTATATGATCTAATCTCTCCTCTGTAGGCTCTGTCGGGCTGAGGCAGTCAGGCTGGAATGTGCTTCTCTGCTGTGATTGGCTAGAAGCTATACACACCCTCTCCAGGCCCCCTGCACACTCTGTATGACTCACACTTGTAAGAACTCTCAGCCTATTGCTTGCTATGTCTTTTGTTTGTAAACACTGGATAAAAATGGCAATTACAAGCCAGGATTGCAGCAGGGAGTGGCAGAAAGAGCACAGAGGGGCCCAGGAGAACATAATAAATAGAATGGTATGCTTTTTATTGTAAGAATTTTAGAGTACAGATTCTCTTTAATGTTGCTGTAAACTTTTGCACTAAGCTGCGAACTAATGCTGGGTACAAATAATGCAATTTCCTGTCAGATCAATGGTTAATCTGATAGGAAGTTGCATCGCGTGTACATGTCCAAACTGTTCCGGATCGATAGCAAGATCGATTTTCCGATGATACCTTCCCAAAATTGTTTGGGAGCCAAACGATCACGTCGGAAATAATCACTTCAAACCCTTCGATTGGATGGGAAGTTGTATCGTGTGTACCCAGCATAAGATTTATTTTAGGGGAAGGGGTGGGGTGTTTCTATTGATGTGTATATTTTACATATTTTAAATTTGCTAGTTCAAAAAGTGTAAGGCTGGGTTCACACATAAAATGTGTACAGTTCCGTTCCAGTCCTCTCAGTCTTCATTAGTTTACATTATTTTTGTATCGGTTTTCTATGTCTAGGTTCACACTTACAATCTATTCATTAAAACTGATAGAAAACGGGTGCAAACTGACAGGACAGGACCGGAACTGTTCACATTTTATGTGTGAAACCAGCCTAAGGGGGGATGCCGTTTCCCGGGTAACCTGCTTGTGGACCAATCAGAGAAAGAGCAACTTATTTACTACTATATCAACCTGGTATAGATTACATTATACCCCCATGAATAAAGAAGATGTGCAGTTCACGTTACTGTCAGTACATAGACCTTTCAATACTGCATCCCAGGTAGATGCTTGTATTGGTAGGGTGGTCCCCTCTCCAGTGAGGACCTGAACATCTTATCATTCAAAACTGAGAAGAAAGTTAGAGGGACAGAAAGTTTCACAAGGGAAAGATAGAGGGGCAAAAATTGCTTTATCTCTGAATTCTATATGAAAATGTCCTGCTGTTCGTGTCCCTGTTACAAAAAACAAAACCTAAGCCTTCAGTAGCTTTATTTGAACCCTTGTGGTCTTAAAGGGATACTGTAAGGGGGTCAGGGGGAAAATGAGTTGAACTTACCCAGGGCTTCTAATGGTCCCTCGCAGGCATCCTGTGCCCGCGCAGCCACTCACCGATGCTCCGGCCCCACCTCCGGTTCACTTCTGGAATTTCAGACTTTAAAGTCTGAAAACCACTGCGCCTGCGTTGCTGTGTCCTCACTCCCGCTGATGGCACCAGGAGCATACTGCGCAGGCACAGACCATACTGGGCCTGCGCAGTACGCTCCTGGTGACATCAGCGGGAGTGAGGACACGGCAATGCAGGCGCAGTGGTTTTCAGACTTTAAAGTCTGAAATTCCATAAGTGAACCGGAGGCGGGGCCGGAGCATCGGTGAGTGGCTGCGTGGGCACAGGATGTCTGCGGGGGACCATTAGAAGTCCCGGGTAACTTCAACTCATTTTCCCCCGACCCCCCTACAGTATCCCTTTAAGTTGAATACTCACCTGAAGACTGAGGAAGGTGGGTTACAATGTTCGTTTTATCGTGCACTTGTACCCACAATTGCTCATCACTCAAATCAGGGCAAAAATGGGGGAGCATTTCCTGGAGGAGGCAGAGCTTTCTGCAGTAGCTCTGCCTCTCCTCGCATTAATCCCTGCTGATCGCCGCCTCTCCCCGCCCCTCTCAGTCTTCCTTCATAGAGAGGGGAGAGGCGGAGATCCGCGGTGGATTGATGCAAATGGAGGCAGAGCTACAGCGGTAAGCTCTGCCTCCCTGGGCAGCAAAATCCCCGACTAAGAAAGTTGTGGATTTTTGCCCTAGGATTTGAGGGTGATAAAACCCTTGTTCGGCCACAGGATAGTAGCGTTTTAGGTCTGGCATAAATCCTTAACATCAAGTTAGAGGTAAAAACTGATTTTTAAAGAGGCTTCAGAGTCTCTTTAAAGTGTACCCAAGATAACGCAGGAGGGGAAGATGAGACACAGAGGCATGTTCTTTGTTCTATGCCATGCTTCTATGTCCCCATGCGCTGATCTCAACAACCCCCCGCGCCTCACTGTCACCCCCCAAAATTAGCGTCAAGTTGCTTGTCAGCAATCTGCAAGGGGTGTCCCTTTCCGGAGAGGCACTCCTGTAAAACGCCCACTCTGAGGTTAGGAACGCCCCTTCCCCTGTTCCAATTGGCCAGCTCTGCC
Source organism: Hyperolius riggenbachi (assembly GCF_040937935.1). Lineage (NCBI taxonomy): Eukaryota > Metazoa > Chordata > Amphibia > Anura > Hyperoliidae > Hyperolius > Hyperolius riggenbachi. Next base: position 66,135,889 of record NC_090647.1, read on the forward strand.
TCTCCCACGCCTCCATGCTCTGTGTTGAGACACACAGAGCCAGAGCTGCAGCGTCGGGACCATGTTTTTTTCATCGTCTGTATACCCATATACAATATTGACATATTCATGACCCATGAAAAATCTGAAATATTTTGATACCAAACATCATGTTCCTTGCATAAAGTATTAAACTAATATTTGTCAGTAATCTTGCGCTTACCATGTTAGTTTCTGCTGCCTCCGCTGGCAGCGCATCTGAGACTTCCGGTGCAGCTGCCCGCAATGGGCTCTATTCACAAAGATAACAAAACACCGCAAAATTTTACCGCTATATTTCCGCCAGTGGTAAACTCCGCATTTTTTCCACATTCACTAATATTTTCCGCATGTTTTCTGCATGCGGGAAAAAAGATGCGGAAACAGCTATTATTCATGCGGGAATCATGCGGTAAAAAGGTCGCATGAAAAAGTGTTTAAAAAAATGTTAAAGTCCAGCAAGCACAGCCCATAAGCCTCCAGACTTCATTAAAGTCAATGGGATGCGGAATATATCACCTATTACTTGTAGGTGATAAAAAATCGGTAAATAACGACGAAATGATGCGCCTGAACAGTTTTCAGAATTGATTTTTTATTGCGGAAAATACCGACTTTTGCTGAAATTTTTCCGCATGAATCCCGCACTTTTTCCGCATGCGGAAAACACATGTGGAACATTTTGAGAATGTCAACTTGACGGTATTTTGGTCGCAAACTTCCCGCATGCACTTTACCGCATGCGGGAAGTCTTTGAGAATAGAGCCCATTGTCAGGGATGGTGTCAGCAGCGTTCATGCAGAGATCCTGCCTCATGATTCTCAGACTGCAAATAAGGGTGGACACATGTGCTGTCGGCGACGCCCTTCTTATACTCTAAGGAAGCGTGTCAGCTGATCACCTGTCAGCTGACATGTATGGCTCCACCTCCAGTGCCTGATTGGCCAAGCGGCTTAGGGGCATGGTTGCCTGCTTACCCGGGCTATTTAACCCTCCTGGCGGTTTGCTAAAAATCCGCCAGGGGGCAGCAAATCGGGTTTTTTTTTGAATTTTTTTTTCTCTTTTTCATGTAGCGAGACAAGGTCTCGCTACATGATAGCCGCTGCTCAGCGGCATCCCCCCAGCCCCTCCGATCGCCGGAAGGCGATCGGAGATGAGGAGATCCCGTTCAAAGAACGGGATCTCCTGGAGGGCTTCCCCCGTCGCCATGGCGACCGGGTGGGATGACGTCACCGACGTCGTGACGTCATAGGGGACTCCGACCCACCCCACAGCGCTGCCTGGCACTGATTGGCCAGGCAGCGCACGGGGTCTGGGGGGGGGGCGACCGCGGTGTGACGAAAAGCGGCGGATCGGCGGGTAGCGGCGGCGATTGCATTGCACACGCAGCTAGCAAAGTGCTAGCTGCGTGTAGCAAAAAAAAAAAATTATGCAAATCGGCCCAGCGGGGCCTGAGCGGTGCCTTCCGGCGGCATAGCCCGTGCTCAGCACGGGCTTACCGCCAGGGAGGTTAAGAGCTGTGCTGACACTTGCTCACTGTCTGCTCTAGCTAACACTTTGCAGTGAAGGCTTCAGACCTTAGTCAGTTCCGTGTATGGCTTGAACCCTGGGGATTCCATACCAGCTAGCCTATATTATTATTAACATTACTGATTGATATTCTGTGTTTGACTTCTGCTTGATCCTCTGACTACTCTTTGCCTATCGATTCTGTACCTTTGTCAATCTGATCTGTTGCCGACCTCTGCCTGAACACTCACTTAGCTTTTGCCTACCAATTCTGTACCTTTGCTCATCTGATTGTTGCCGACCTCTGCCTGTCTCCTAACGTTGTATTTGCCTGCCGATTTTGTACTGTGTCTGCCAGATCTGTTACCGACCCTGTTTTGCCTGACCATTTTCATTATCTGTATTCAGTGTTAGTGCTGCCTTCTACTGACACTGTCTGTGGACATTTCCCGTTCAGGGAACGTCTGATATTTGTCTGTCTGCTAGTGCTCACACACTAGCAGATCGTTACAATATTTTACAACCAAAGTTTGCTCATGTTTACTCGAGTCGTACAAAACGTCCACATGACAGGCACGATGCCTCGAGTTCGGTGATGTACTATTCATAGGGATGAGGATTATGGTTTTACCAGGGACATAAGCAAATATGAAATGGCTTCATTTTATACACTCAGCTTACTACCTCCACTGGCTTTTCATCCAAGAGTCTGGCCCCATATAGCTGGTGGCTTTCTTCCTCTTTTGTTTTACAATTAGATGCTAAGCCAGGTGTGAACTTTCCGGAGACCTAGGCTTCCAGAAGCTCAGTGCCATGGAAATGGAGTCCTAAAGCCTCATACACATGGTACAATTTTCCATCAGATCGACAGGTGATCTGACAATAATTTGCATCGTGTATAGACGTCCAAATACTTCTCGATCGATAATGCAATAGATTTTGGGTTGATAACCACCCAAAATCGAATGCGTTATCGATCTGAATCTGATCAGACTGGTCGGAAATTATCTAATTGATCCATCGATCTAAAGGGAAAATTGTACCGTGTGTACCCAGCTTAACCTCTCTGGCATTCAATTTCCCCAGGATTTCTGTGCAAAAAGTGATCCAATTAATTTTCATAACCTTTTTTCCTGTAACTTGACAATATGAGTCAAGCAAGGGTCTAGTTAGTATACAGTGTAGGATAGTATTGATGTGTCTGCACGTTTATACTGGTCACAGCATGTTTTGTATTGTTGGGCAGCACGGTGGTGTAGTGGTTAGCGCTCTCGCCTTGCAGCACTCGGTCCCGGTTCAAATCCCAGCCAGGTCACCATCTGCAAGGAGTTTGTACGTTCTCCCCGTGTCTGTGTGGGTTTCCTCCGGGCACTCTGGTTTCCTCCCACATCCCAAAAACATACAAATAAGTTAATTGGCTTCCCCCTAAAAATTGGCCCTAGACTATGATACATGCACTACACTAGACATACGGCTATGGTAGGAATTAGATTGTGAGCCCCTCTGAGGGACAGTTCGTGACAAGACAATATACTCTGTACAGTGCTGCGTAATATGTCAGCGCTATATATATATAAATACTTAAATAAATAAATATTGACGGGCATACATGTCAATACCACTGGGGAGGTTAAGCGCATCTGCCCTTTTTGGATGTAAATGGAGAGTCTGCCCATTACCCAGTCTAAATGAAATAGAATGTCCCTGGTTTGCAGAAAGCCCCTGTTCTGTCTAAATTGGGATAGCGCACCTCATAGTTCTGCCGTGACACCCTGTTGCAAAGCTTTTTCCGTCAGAAAAGGAAGTGAGATAAAGTATTTCAGACCAGGCAACCAACCACAATAAAAGGTTCTCTTTTCCGCACTATCCAAAACGAAAACTAAAATGCTTAGTTGGGATAAGCAAATAGTAAGCCGAGTCCAGAGAGTGATAGCCTTGTCAGGCCATTGTGGGAGGGGCTAGCAGCATAGAAAGAACACATACAGATCTGACAGGTCTTTTAATAGTGAACTCTTTTCCTTGTTTCCGAGTTATAGACTAACCAGCAAGCCCATGAAACCGAAGGTATTTGCGATAACTCAGGTGGGAGTGAGCATATGATGTCTCCCACAATGCAACACTGTTGAATATGCAAATTATCCCTTATTGTCCCTGTAAGCTAGCCACACCTCCAGAACCGCTGGAATGCAGTGATGTGTCAGCTTGTTAACCACTTCCCGACCGCCCAACACACAGAGGCGGCCGGAAAGTGGACCCCGCAAGGACCAGCCCATGCCCAGATCGCGTCATTCGTGATGCGATTGGCCGCCGTCGACTGGCTCCGCCCCCTTGCACTGTAACCCGCTGGCCGTTCGGAAGCGCCGGCGGGTTACTAGCACCCGGATCGCCGCATACAAAGTGTATAATACACTTTGTAATGTATACAAAGTGTATTATACAGGCTGCCTCCTGCCCTGGTGGTCCCAGTGTCCGAGGGACCACCAGGGCAGGCTGCAGCCACCCTAGTCTGCACCCAAGCACACTGATTTCCCCCCCGCCCCCTGATCGCCCACAGCACCCCTCAGACCCGCCCCTGCCCACCCACCAGACCACTGTTTGCACCCAATCACCCCCCTAATCACCCATCAATCACTCCCTGTCACTATCTGTCAACGCAATTTTTTTACGCCCTAAACTGCCCCCTGCCCCCTCCTGATCACCCCCCCACCCCTCATATTCTCCCCAGACCCCCCCCCCCCCCTGTGTACTGTATGCATCTATCCCCCTGATCACCTGTCAATCACCCATCAATCACCCCCTTTCACTGCCACCCATCAATCACCCCCTGTCACTGCCACCCATCAATCAGCCCCTAACCTGCCCCTTGCGGGCAATCTGATCACCCACCCACACCAATAGATCGCCCGCAGATCCGACGTCAGATCACCTCCCAAGTGCAGTGTTTACATCTGTTCTCTACCCTAAACACCCACTAATTACCCATCAATCACCCATCAATCACCCCCTATCACCACCTGTCACTGTTACCCATCAGATCAGACCCTAATCTGCCCCTTGCGGGCACTCAATCACCCCCCTACACGCTCAGATTGCCCTCAGACCCCCCTTATCAATTCGCCAGTGCAATATTTACATCTGTTCTTCCCTGTAATAACCCACTGATCACCTGTCAATCGCCCATCAATCACCCCCTGTCACTGCCACCCATCAATCACCCCCTGTCACTGCCACCCATCAATCAGCCCCTAACCTGCCCCTTGCGGGCAATCTGATCACCCACCCACACCAATAGATCGCCCGCAGATCCGACGTCAGATCACCTCCCAAGTGCAGTGTTTACATCTGTTCTCTACCCTAAACACCCACTAATTACCCATCAATCACCCCCTGTCTACCTATCAGATTAGACCCCTATCTGCCCCTAGGGCACTCAATCACCCGCCCACACCCTCAGAACGCCCTCAAACCCCAGCCCTGATCACCTCGCCAGTGCATTGCTTGCATCTATTCCCCCCTCTAATCACACCTTGAGACACCCATCAATAACCTCCTGTCACCCCCTAGCACACCTACCCATCAGATCAGGCCCTAATTTGCCCTGTGTGGGCTCCTGATCACTCGGCCAAACCCTCAGATCCCCCTCAGACCCCCTTCCGATCACCTCCCCAGTGCATTGATTGCATCTATTTTCCCCTCTAACCACCCCCTGAGACACCCATCAATCACCTCCTGTCACCCCCCTAGCACTCCTATCCATCAGATCAGGCCCAATACAACCTGTCATCTAAAAGGCCACCCTGCTTATGACCGGTTCCACAAAATTCGCCACCTCATTTTTCACTAACTTGTGACAAAACATAAAATCTTCTATGAACTCGCCATACACCTAACGGAATACCTTGGGGTGTCTTCTTTCTAAAACGGAGAAGAACTTGAGGCAGTGGATAGCCTCGGGCGCGATCAGGCCACCCACTCTCGGCTTGGGCTGCTCCCGATTGCCACTAAACAATGAAGAGAAAGAAAAGAGGGGCGCTCTAAGCCTTCGAGTAACAACAGTTAAGCACACTTCTAGGACAGGTCTCACCTAGTTCCAGTTTGGCCAGCACAGCGTACTAGGCCGCGGTCAGCGTTTGTCCCTCTCTGCCGAGCCGGGGACCAAGCTCTCCTAGTCGGATGGGGCGGATGGGGCGGATATGGCGTCACTCTCCCGCGCACTTTCTGGTGGTAACTATGGATACGGGGACGCACGCTCGCGTCACAGTGCTACTGCGAGCGGCGTCTATGGGTTGGAAGTTGCGGTAGTCTGGCGCAAGGAAACCGCCACCGGAGGGTAATTAGGACTAAAAGTTTTTATTTAAAACAGACAACGCGTTTCACGGAGGATCAGCCTCCGCTTTTTCAAGTCTTATATGTTTAACAGGACAGTTTCATTTTATACAGAGACCTCATAGAGAATCAGCCAATCGGTTCTGTGTGGGGCGGGGATTGGGACCCTAGTGTGTATAATAGTGGGGAAGGACGTAGTCTTCCTAATAAAGGGTCTGGGGAAATAAGGTTATGCAGTATATCTCCTAAGGGGACACACTGGACAAATACAATATTATATTAGACATATTCCTCCTATATAGATAAATAGGGGAGCAAGAAACGTAGAGGGCCTTCCATGCCCTCACACAAGACCCACTAGCCGTAACATCATGTTTAAAAAGATACACATGTATACAAAACACACACATTTCTACCTAAAAATTATCCATTTCAATCATACCCAACACTTCATATGGCTCTAACCCCATCTACACAACTAAGATGTGCGTCTATCTAATCCCAGCCCTAAGTGTCACAGATAGCGCACAACTAGCCAAGGGGGGGGGGGGGGGGGGAAGGAATAGAAAAGGTCCAGGGGTGCAGATTAGAAAATAGTATATAAAGATCAATGTACTATGGGCTGGAGATGGCCCATTTCTTCTAGACATTTATTAAGACCACCAGGTTCGAGGGTACCCAGCTTAAGGATCCAAAAGGACTCCCGTCTGCATAGGACCCTGTATCGCTCATATTTATTTGGATGGCAGACTTGTTCTATGATAGTGGCCCCCAACATGTTAAAATCTCTCTTATGAACTGCATTAAAGTGGCTCGATACCCCATGTTTGGGTTCCCCTTTCATGATATTGGATCTATGTTTGTTAAGTCTAGTGTGGAACTCTTGGGTAGTACGGCCTACATAAAAGAGGTTACATGGGCAACTGAGCATATATATAACGTGTGTACTCTGACATGTGAGATGGCTTTTTATACTGTACTCTACTGAAGTGCCTGTCCTAAAGGTCGTTGTACCCCTGCCAATCGTTTTACAACAAAGGCAGCGCTTAGACCTGCATGGATAGGATCCAGGCTTGGCTTGTGTCAGAAAATGCGTCTCAGGTTTGCTAGATGGATTCCTGGAGCTCAATCTACTAGGGGCTATGTGTCCCCTAATATTCTTGCTCCTTCTAAAAACTACCTGGGGTGCAGACGGAAGGGCCTGCTTAAGAATGGGATCGCTCAACAGGACTGGCCAATATTTATTAAAGATGTTTTTGCACTCTTTGGCCTGTCCTGAAAAATTTACAACTATAGGCATACGTTTATTGATGGAATTTTGGTCGCTATTGGCCTGTTTCTTAGGCAGTAGGCAGTCTTGTTGTGTGAGAGTAGAAGCCCTCTCAAAGGCCGATTCTATCAAGGGAGTGGGGTAGTGTTTCTCCTGAAACCTTGTTCTCAATATTTCAGATTGTTTTATATAATCCTCCTTATTAGTGCAGTTTCGGCGAAGCCGCTTGAATTGGCCAAATGGTACATTTTTTAACCAGGGTTTGTGGTGTGCGCTATGATAATCAAGATAGCCATTTCGATCTGTGGGCTTGAAGTAATTCGTAGTGCTAATACTGGCATCTCTGGGATCGACTTTGATGTCTAGATCCAAGAAGTGTACCTGTAGATTATCTGTCTCCATTGTAAAGGATAAACCCAAGTTGTTCCCGTTGAGATAGTCCCTATAACCATACAAGTCCTCTGTGGTACCCTCCCACACACATATTATGTCATCAATGAAACGGCGATGGAGCACGAGGCTCCCACGAAAGGGATTGTCTGGGGACCAGATGATTTGTTCCTCTAGCCAACCCATGTATAGATTAGCGAAGGCCGGAGCGAACCTCGTCCCCATCGCCGTTCCCCGTAGCTGCAGGTAAAATGAGTCCAAAAAAGTGAAATAGTTGGTTTTCAAAATGAACTCTATAGAGTCCAATATAAACTGTTTTTGTACATCTGGCATCAAGGGATCCCCTTCTAGGTAATACCCAATGGCTTTAAGTCCCAAATCATGGGGTATATTCGTGTAAAGGGCATTTACATCAAATGTGGCCCATCTATAGGTGGAGGTGGACCATTTGATCTCTTTTATTACCTGTAATGTGTGTGTCGTATCTTTCAAATAAGCAGGGAGCTGACAGACAAACTTCTGGAGATGTAGGTCTATATAGTGGGAGAGGCCACTAGTGATCGAGTCTATCCCCGCGATTATAGGTCTACCAGGGGGATTTTTTGGGCACTTATGCACTTTTGGCAGGTGATAGAAGAAGGGAGTTTTGGGTGCTTCAATATTTAGATAGTTATATTCTTCCATGTTCAGGACACCATTGGATAGGGCCTGGCTTATAAGGTCTCGGTATTTTCTCAAAAAAGGTTCAGTGGGGTCACTCATAAGTTTTTTGTAGTATTGTGTGTCCCCCAAGAGTCGAAGAGCTTCTTGTATATATGTCTCCCTATCCTGAATGACCACCCCGCCCCCCTTATCCGTTTCTCTAATCACAATAGTATCATTATCCTTTAGCAGTTTGAGTGCTCTTTTTTCTTTCAGAGTGAGGTTCTGCTGGCGTATGGATTTATTAGGGAGTTTAAGTAGATCGTTGGTCACTAATTGACAAAACGTCTCAACTTGGGGTCCTTTGTACTGTGTAGGGTTAAACTTGGATTTTCCCTTTAGACTAGTAACGATGGGTTTCATAAGAATCGATTCCATTAGATTGTCAGGTGAGGCTGTCAAGGAGTCCGTAGGTCTAATTGTGCCCACCACCTCCATATCTGTCCCACCCCCATCAGCAGGAACTCTTTTGTTGTTCTTTAATGCAAAAAATCTTTGTAAGGACAATTTGCGAATGTAGGAGTGTACATCAGTCAAGAGTTGGTATATATTAGCCTTACTATTAGGGCAAAAGGATAGCCCTTTATTGAGAACAGAGGTTTCACTAGTGGATAGGCTGTGAGAGGACAAATTAAAGATGGGAATAATAGAACTTATTGTAGTGGTTCCATCATTATCGGTTGGCACTTTTCCTTTGGTTCCTCTATTTCCTCGTTTGCCTCTTCTGTGAGGTCTAGTTCTGAACGGGGTCTTTTTAGGCCCTCTTTTTTGAAGAACTCCGTGATGCATGGGTATGTGGGAATGGGTATGCGACTCCTGGTTATTCGTTGTGGAATGGGCGTCCTGTCTCCCCCTAAAAAAACCTTACATGGAGTACCTATTGCTGGTGGGCTGGATATACTATTAATGGATCTTGTTTGTATCAATCCATTAGGGGTGAGGGGAGCATGTATCTGGGCCTCAGTTGTTAACGTATTTCTATCTTTATCCAATGTTTGGCCACTTGCCAACAGCGGAGTCTGGAATTGGGTTTCAGTGGCTAGTTGTATTACACTGACTAGGGGGCTACATGGGGCTGTAGTTGGCAGGTCCACGTAGGAGTTGTCCAACGATGTGTCAAGGCTATCGTCCGCCGGCGCAACCAAGTTTATAGCGCCGCCGGACGAAAGCCCACCCCCACCAAGGTCCAATACCCCACTGGGTTCCTGGTTCTCGTTAGGTAACAGTCCGGAGACCTCTAGAGGGATCCTAGGATTGGTTAGGCTTGGTAGTTGTGGTAAGCTATGTCTTGGGTCATGCATCACTCCAGAGTGACCATCTGGACCCTGGTTAGGATGGCCAGAATTTTTTGGGAGAGTCATTCTTTCTCTATAGTTAGGGTATTTATATGTCTTCTTTTTAGGTGGGAATCTTGTGAATGGTCTCCCACCTAGTTCAAAATAAAGTGGATACTCCCTATATTGGGGAGCTCCTAGGTTCATATTCCCTGTATTAAAGATGGATCTATGTTGGAAGGGCCTTCTTGGGGGATAAAACCTGGGTGCTAGTTTAATTGACATCAAAGAGGGTATATTTGGTTGTCCCTTAGGTTTCGGGACACCGGCAGGGGATGGGGACACATGGTCAGATCTAGGGTTGCCCATGTCGTGGCTGGGTTCTGATTCCAAGTTTTGGGGATCCCTGGTAATGGTTTTCCATGCCCTATTCTGTCCCCTACTGTAGTCTGCCTGATCCCTAGCAAACTTCTCCACCTTCCGATCGTATATCTCCTTTTCGAGGTGGCGCAGTCTACCAGAGATCCTGCAGTCCCAGGAGACAAAAAAGGGGTCTCCCCTGTATGGTGAGAGTACACTCATACAGTTCTCGATGTCTACCTGTATTGAACGGAGTAATGATTCTCTTTTCCTAGTAATCAAGTCCATTGCTTCAATGGACTTGCTATCCCAAAAATTGTCCCATATTTCGGTGTAGATTAGATCTGTCATAAAGGCAGATTGAAGGGAAACCCTAAGCCCCCTCTGTACAATCCTAGCATTTTTGTATTTTTCCATAAAAACAATATCTAATGAGTGTTTGATTTCTTTCTCCATTAGTTCTTCTAGGGTCCTCATATGTGTAATAATAATTTTTTCTTTGTTGCTATCTCGTGACAAGGGTACTCCTCTCAATATATTGGTACCGAGACACAATCTATATTCTCTTCTATTAGCATAATACTCCATAATGAGCTGACTAAGATCAAAGGTATAATGAATATTAATCTAGAACAAATGTGGGACCCACAAATTCACAATATTCCACAATACATAAAAAATAATAATAAAATATAAAGATCAATTTCAGCAATATAATCTCAACAATATAAAAACATTCAACACAATGATAAATTAAAAAACACTACTGTCTCAATGTCCCAAATAAAAAACATCACCAGTCCTTAGGTGGCCTCCGCTCCGCAAGCCTGTACAGCCAGTACTGGCAGACAGTGGAAAATCAGAGAAGAACTTGAGGCAGTGGATAGCCTCGGGCGCGATCAGGCCACCCACTCTCGGCTTGGGCTGCTCCCGATTGCCACTAAACAATGAAGAGAAAGAAAAGAGGGGCGCTCTAAGCCTTCGAGTAACAACAGTTAAGCACACTTCTAGGACAGGTCTCACCTAGTTCCAGTTTGGCCAGCACAGCGTACTAGGCCGCGGTCAGCGTTTGTCCCTCTCTGCCGAGCCGGGGACCAAGCTCTCCTAGTCGGATGGGGCGGATGGGGCGGATATGGCGTCACTCTCCCGCGCACTTTCTGGTGGTAACTATGGATACGGGGACGCACGCTCGCGTCACAGTGCTACTGCGAGCGGCGTCTATGGGTTGGAAGTTGCGGTAGTCTGGCGCAAGGAAACCGCCACCGGAGGGTAATTAGGACTAAAAGTTTTTATTTAAAACAGACAACGCGTTTCACGGAGGATCAGCCTCCGCTTTTTCAAGTCTTATATGTTTAACAGGACAGTTTCATTTTATACAGAGACCTCATAGAGAATCAGCCAATCGGTTCTGTGTGGGGCGGGGATTGGGACCCTAGTGTGTATAATAGTGGGGAAGGACGTAGTCTTCCTAATAAAGGGTCTGGGGAAATAAGGTTATGCAGTATATCTCCTAAGGGGACACACTGGACAAATACAATATTATATTAGACATATTCCTCCTATATAGATAAATAGGGGAGCAAGAAACGTAGAGGGCCTTCCATGCCCTCACACAAGACCCACTAGCCGTAACATCATGTTTAAAAAGATACACATGTATACAAAACACACACATTTCTACCTAAAAATTATCCATTTCAATCATACCCAACACTTCATATGGCTCTAACCCCATCTACACAACTAAGATGTGCGTCTATCTAATCCCAGCCCTAAGTGTCACAGATAGCGCACAACTAGCCAAGGGGGGGGGGGGGGGGGAAGGAATAGAAAAGGTCCAGGGGTGCAGATTAGAAAATAGTATATAAAGATCAATGTACTATGGGCTGGAGATGGCCCATTTCTTCTAGACATTTATTAAGACCACCAGGTTCGAGGGTACCCAGCTTAAGGATCCAAAAGGACTCCCGTCTGCATAGGACCCTGTATCGCTCATATTTATTTGGATGGCAGACTTGTTCTATGATAGTGGCCCCCAACATGTTAAAATCTCTCTTATGAACTGCATTAAAGTGGCTCGATACCCCATGTTTGGGTTCCCCTTTCATGATATTGGATCTATGTTTGTTAAGTCTAGTGTGGAACTCTTGGGTAGTACGGCCTACATAAAAGAGGTTACATGGGCAACTGAGCATATATATAACGTGTGTACTCTGACATGTGAGATGGCTTTTTATACTGTACTCTACTGAAGTGCCTGTCCTAAAGGTCGTTGTACCCCTGCCAATCGTTTTACAACAAAGGCAGCGCTTAGACCTGCATGGATAGGATCCAGGCTTGGCTTGTGTCAGAAAATGCGTCTCAGGTTTGCTAGATGGATTCCTGGAGCTCAATCTACTAGGGGCTATGTGTCCCCTAATATTCTTGCTCCTTCTAAAAACTACCTGGGGTGCAGACGGAAGGGCCTGCTTAAGAATGGGATCGCTCAACAGGACTGGCCAATATTTATTAAAGATGTTTTTGCACTCTTTGGCCTGTCCTGAAAAATTTACAACTATAGGCATACGTTTATTGATGGAATTTTGGTCGCTATTGGCCTGTTTCTTAGGCAGTAGGCAGTCTTGTTGTGTGAGAGTAGAAGCCCTCTCAAAGGCCGATTCTATCAAGGGAGTGGGGTAGTGTTTCTCCTGAAACCTTGTTCTCAATATTTCAGATTGTTTTATATAATCCTCCTTATTAGTGCAGTTTCGGCGAAGCCGCTTGAATTGGCCAAATGGTACATTTTTTAACCAGGGTTTGTGGTGTGCGCTATGATAATCAAGATAGCCATTTCGATCTGTGGGCTTGAAGTAATTCGTAGTGCTAATACTGGCATCTCTGGGATCGACTTTGATGTCTAGATCCAAGAAGTGTACCTGTAGATTATCTGTCTCCATTGTAAAGGATAAACCCAAGTTGTTCCCGTTGAGATAGTCCCTATAACCATACAAGTCCTCTGTGGTACCCTCCCACACACATATTATGTCATCAATGAAACGGCGATGGAGCACGAGGCTCCCACGAAAGGGATTGTCTGGGGACCAGATGATTTGTTCCTCTAGCCAACCCATGTATAGATTAGCGAAGGCCGGAGCGAACCTCGTCCCCATCGCCGTTCCCCGTAGCTGCAGGTAAAATGAGTCCAAAAAAGTGAAATAGTTGGTTTTCAAAATGAACTCTATAGAGTCCAATATAAACTGTTTTTGTACATCTGGCATCAAGGGATCCCCTTCTAGGTAATACCCAATGGCTTTAAGTCCCAAATCATGGGGTATATTCGTGTAAAGGGCATTTACATCAAATGTGGCCCATCTATAGGTGGAGGTGGACCATTTGATCTCTTTTATTACCTGTAATGTGTGTGTCGTATCTTTCAAATAAGCAGGGAGCTGACAGACAAACTTCTGGAGATGTAGGTCTATATAGTGGGAGAGGCCACTAGTGATCGAGTCTATCCCCGCGATTATAGGTCTACCAGGGGGATTTTTTGTGCACTTATGCACTTTTGGCAGGTGATAGAAGAAGGGAGTTTTGGGTGCTTCAATATTTAGATAGTTATATTCTTCCATGTTCAGGACACCATTGGATAGGGCCTGGCTTATAAGGTCTCGGTATTTTCTCAAAAAAGGTTCAGTGGGGTCACTCATAAGTTTTTTGTAGTATTGTGTGTCCCCCAAGAGTCGAAGAGCTTCTTGTATATATGTCTCCCTATCCTGAATGACCACCCCGCCCCCCTTATCCGTTTCTCTAATCACAATAGTATCATTATCCTTTAGCAGTTTGAGTGCTCTTTTTTCTTTCAGAGTGAGGTTCTGCTGGCGTATGGATTTATTAGGGAGTTTAAGTAGATCGTTGGTCACTAATTGACAAAACGTCTCAACTTGGGGTCCTTTGTACTGTGTAGGGTTAAACTTGGATTTTCCCTTTAGACTAGTAACGATGGGTTTCATAAGAATCGATTCCATTAGATTGTCAGGTGAGGCTGTCAAGGAGTCCGTAGGTCTAATTGTGCCCACCACCTCCATATCTGTCCCACCCCCATCAGCAGGAACTCTTTTGTTGTTCTTTAATGCAAAAAATCTTTGTAAGGACAATTTGCGAATGTAGGAGTGTACATCAGTCAAGAGTTGGTATATATTAGCCTTACTATTAGGGCAAAAGGATAGCCCTTTATTGAGAACAGAGGTTTCACTAGTGGATAGGCTGTGAGAGGACAAATTAAAGATGGGAATAATAGAACTTATTGTAGTGGTTCCATCATTATCGGTTGGCACTTTTCCTTTGGTTCCTCTATTTCCTCGTTTGCCTCTTCTGTGAGGTCTAGTTCTGAACGGGGTCTTTTTAGGCCCTCTTTTTTGAAGAACTCCGTGATGCATGGGTATGTGGGAATGGGTATGCGACTCCTGGTTATTCGTTGTGGAATGGGCGTCCTGTCTCCCCCTAAAAAAACCTTACATGGAGTACCTATTGCTGGTGGGCTGGATATACTATTAATGGATCTTGTTTGTATCAATCCATTAGGGGTGAGGGGAGCATGTATCTGGGCCTCAGTTGTTAACGTATTTCTATCTTTATCCAATGTTTGGCCACTTGCCAACAGCGGAGTCTGGAATTGGGTTTCAGTGGCTAGTTGTATTACACTGACTAGGGGGCTACATGGGGCTGTAGTTGGCAGGTCCACGTAGGAGTTGTCCAACGATGTGTCAAGGCTATCGTCCGCCGGCGCAACCAAGTTTATAGCGCCGCCGGACGAAAGCCCACCCCCACCAAGGTCCAATACCCCACTGGGTTCCTGGTTCTCGTTAGGTAACAGTCCGGAGACCTCTAGAGGGATCCTAGGATTGGTTAGGCTTGGTAGTTGTGGTAAGCTATGTCTTGGGTCATGCATCACTCCAGAGTGACCATCTGGACCCTGGTTAGGATGGCCAGAATTTTTTGGGAGAGTCATTCTTTCTCTATAGTTAGGGTATTTATATGTCTTCTTTTTAGGTGGGAATCTTGTGAATGGTCTCCCACCTAGTTCAAAATAAAGTGGATACTCCCTATATTGGGGAGCTCCTAGGTTCATATTCCCTGTATTAAAGATGGATCTATGTTGGAAGGGCCTTCTTGGGGGATAAAACCTGGGTGCTAGTTTAATTGACATCAAAGAGGGTATATTTGGTTGTCCCTTAGGTTTCGGGACACCGGCAGGGGATGGGGACACATGGTCAGATCTAGGGTTGCCCATGTCGTGGCTGGGTTCTGATTCCAAGTTTTGGGGATCCCTGGTAATGGTTTTCCATGCCCTATTCTGTCCCCTACTGTAGTCTGCCTGATCCCTAGCAAACTTCTCCACCTTCCGATCGTATATCTCCTTTTCGAGGTGGCGCAGTCTACCAGAGATCCTGCAGTCCCAGGAGACAAAAAAGGGGTCTCCCCTGTATGGTGAGAGTACACTCATACAGTTCTCGATGTCTACCTGTATTGAACGGAGTAATGATTCTCTTTTCCTAGTAATCAAGTCCATTGCTTCAATGGACTTGCTATCCCAAAAATTGTCCCATATTTCGGTGTAGATTAGATCTGTCATAAAGGCAGATTGAAGGGAAACCCTAAGCCCCCTCTGTACAATCCTAGCATTTTTGTATTTTTCCATAAAAACAATATCTAATGAGTGTTTGATTTCTTTCTCCATTAGTTCTTCTAGGGTCCTCATATGTGTAATAATAATTTTTTCTTTGTTGCTATCTCGTGACAAGGGTACTCCTCTCAATATATTGGTACCGAGACACAATCTATATTCTCTTCTATTAGCATAATACTCCATAATGAGCTGACTAAGATCAAAGGTATAATGAATATTAATCTAGAACAAATGTGGGACCCACAAATTCACAATATTCCACAATACATAAAAAATAATAATAAAATATAAAGATCAATTTCAGCAATATAATCTCAACAATATAAAAACATTCAACACAATGATAAATTAAAAAACACTACTGTCTCAATGTCCCAAATAAAAAACATCACCAGTCCTTAGGTGGCCTCCGCTCCGCAAGCCTGTACAGCCAGTACTGGCAGACAGTGGAAAATCAGAGAAGAACTTGAGGCAGTGGATAGCCTCGGGCGCGATCAGGCCACCCACTCTCGGCTTGGGCTGCTCCCGATTGCCACTAAACAATGAAGAGAAAGAAAAGAGGGGCGCTCTAAGCCTTCGAGTAACAACAGTTAAGCACACTTCTAGGACAGGTCTCACCTAGTTCCAGTTTGGCCAGCACAGCGTACTAGGCCGCGGTCAGCGTTTGTCCCTCTCTGCCGAGCCGGGGACCAAGCTCTCCTAGTCGGATGGGGCGGATGGGGCGGATATGGCGTCACTCTCCCGCGCACTTTCTGGTGGTAACTATGGATACGGGGACGCACGCTCGCGTCACAGTGCTACTGCGAGCGGCGTCTATGGGTTGGAAGTTGCGGTAGTCTGGCGCAAGGAAACCGCCACCGGAGGGTAATTAGGACTAAAAGTTTTTATTTAAAACAGACAACGCGTTTCACGGAGGATCAGCCTCCGCTTTTTCAAGTCTTATATGTTTAACAGGACAGTTTCATTTTATACAGAGACCTCATAGAGAATCAGCCAATCGGTTCTGTGTGGGGCGGGGATTGGGACCCTAGTGTGTATAATAGTGGGGAAGGACGTAGTCTTCCTAATAAAGGGTCTGGGGAAATAAGGTTATGCAGTATATCTCCTAAGGGGACACACTGGACAAATACAATATTATATTAGACATATTCCTCCTATATAGATAAATAGGGGAGCAAGAAACGTAGAGGGCCTTCCATGCCCTCACACAAGACCCACTAGCCGTAACATCATGTTTAAAAAGATACACATGTATACAAAACACACACATTTCTACCTAAAAATTATCCATTTCAATCATACCCAACACTTCATATGGCTCTAACCCCATCTACACAACTAAGATGTGCGTCTATCTAATCCCAGCCCTAAGTGTCACAGATAGCGCACAACTAGCCAAGGGGGGGGGGGGGGGGAAGGAATAGAAAAGGTCCAGGGGTGCAGATTAGAAAATAGTATATAAAGATCAATGTACTATGGGCTGGAGATGGCCCATTTCTTCTAGACATTTATTAAGACCACCAGGTTCGAGGGTACCCAGCTTAAGGATCCAAAAGGACTCCCGTCTGCATAGGACCCTGTATCGCTCATATTTATTTGGATGGCAGACTTGTTCTATGATAGTGGCCCCCAACATGTTAAAATCTCTCTTATGAACTGCATTAAAGTGGCTCGATACCCCATGTTTGGGTTCCCCTTTCATGATATTGGATCTATGTTTGTTAAGTCTAGTGTGGAACTCTTGGGTAGTACGGCCTACATAAAAGAGGTTACATGGGCAACTGAGCATATATATAACGTGTGTACTCTGACATGTGAGATGGCTTTTTATACTGTACTCTACTGAAGTGCCTGTCCTAAAGGTCGTTGTACCCCTGCCAATCGTTTTACAACAAAGGCAGCGCTTAGACCTGCATGGATAGGATCCAGGCTTGGCTTGTGTCAGAAAATGCGTCTCAGGTTTGCTAGATGGATTCCTGGAGCTCAATCTACTAGGGGCTATGTGTCCCCTAATATTCTTGCTCCTTCTAAAAACTACCTGGGGTGCAGACGGAAGGGCCTGCTTAAGAATGGGATCGCTCAACAGGACTGGCCAATATTTATTAAAGATGTTTTTGCACTCTTTGGCCTGTCCTGAAAAATTTACAACTATAGGCATACGTTTATTGATGGAATTTTGGTCGCTATTGGCCTGTTTCTTAGGCAGTAGGCAGTCTTGTTGTGTGAGAGTAGAAGCCCTCTCAAAGGCCGATTCTATCAAGGGAGTGGGGTAGTGTTTCTCCTGAAACCTTGTTCTCAATATTTCAGATTGTTTTATATAATCCTCCTTATTAGTGCAGTTTCGGCGAAGCCGCTTGAATTGGCCAAATGGTACATTTTTTAACCAGGGTTTGTGGTGTGCGCTATGATAATCAAGATAGCCATTTCGATCTGTGGGCTTGAAGTAATTCGTAGTGCTAATACTGGCATCTCTGGGATCGACTTTGATGTCTAGATCCAAGAAGTGTACCTGTAGATTATCTGTCTCCATTGTAAAGGATAAACCCAAGTTGTTCCCGTTGAGATAGTCCCTATAACCATACAAGTCCTCTGTGGTACCCTCCCACACACATATTATGTCATCAATGAAACGGCGATGGAGCACGAGGCTCCCACGAAAGGGATTGTCTGGGGACCAGATGATTTGTTCCTCTAGCCAACCCATGTATAGATTAGCGAAGGCCGGAGCGAACCTCGTCCCCATCGCCGTTCCCCGTAGCTGCAGGTAAAATGAGTCCAAAAAAGTGAAATAGTTGGTTTTCAAAATGAACTCTATAGAGTCCAATATAAACTGTTTTTGTACATCTGGCATCAAGGGATCCCCTTCTAGGTAATACCCAATGGCTTTAAGTCCCAAATCATGGGGTATATTCGTGTAAAGGGCATTTACATCAAATGTGGCCCATCTATAGGTGGAGGTGGACCATTTGATCTCTTTTATTACCTGTAATGTGTGTGTCGTATCTTTCAAATAAGCAGGGAGCTGACAGACAAACTTCTGGAGATGTAGGTCTATATAGTGGGAGAGGCCACTAGTGATCGAGTCTATCCCCGCGATTATAGGTCTACCAGGGGGATTTTTTGGGCACTTATGCACTTTTGGCAGGTGATAGAAGAAGGGAGTTTTGGGTGCTTCAATATTTAGATAGTTATATTCTTCCATGTTCAGGACACCATTGGATAGGGCCTGGCTTATAAGGTCTCGGTATTTTCTCAAAAAAGGTTCAGTGGGGTCACTCATAAGTTTTTTGTAGTATTGTGTGTCCCCCAAGAGTCGAAGAGCTTCTTGTATATATGTCTCCCTATCCTGAATGACCACCCCGCCCCCCTTATCCGTTTCTCTAATCACAATAGTATCATTATCCTTTAGCAGTTTGAGTGCTCTTTTTTCTTTCAGAGTGAGGTTCTGCTGGCGTATGGATTTATTAGGGAGTTTAAGTAGATCGTTGGTCACTAATTGACAAAACGTCTCAACTTGGGGTCCTTTGTACTGTGTAGGGTTAAACTTGGATTTTCCCTTTAGACTAGTAACGATGGGTTTCATAAGAATCGATTCCATTAGATTGTCAGGTGAGGCTGTCAAGGAGTCCGTAGGTCTAATTGTGCCCACCACCTCCATATCTGTCCCACCCCCATCAGCAGGAACTCTTTTGTTGTTCTTTAATGCAAAAAATCTTTGTAAGGACAATTTGCGAATGTAGGAGTGTACATCAGTCAAGAGTTGGTATATATTAGCCTTACTATTAGGGCAAAAGGATAGCCCTTTATTGAGAACAGAGGTTTCACTAGTGGATAGGCTGTGAGAGGACAAATTAAAGATGGGAATAATAGAACTTATTGTAGTGGTTCCATCATTATCGGTTGGCACTTTTCCTTTGGTTCCTCTATTTCCTCGTTTGCCTCTTCTGTGAGGTCTAGTTCTGAACGGGGTCTTTTTAGGCCCTCTTTTTTGAAGAACTCCGTGATGCATGGGTATGTGGGAATGGGTATGCGACTCCTGGTTATTCGTTGTGGAATGGGCGTCCTGTCTCCCCCTAAAAAAACCTTACATGGAGTACCTATTGCTGGTGGGCTGGATATACTATTAATGGATCTTGTTTGTATCAATCCATTAGGGGTGAGGGGAGCATGTATCTGGGCCTCAGTTGTTAACGTATTTCTATCTTTATCCAATGTTTGGCCACTTGCCAACAGCGGAGTCTGGAATTGGGTTTCAGTGGCTAGTTGTATTACACTGACTAGGGGGCTACATGGGGCTGTAGTTGGCAGGTCCACGTAGGAGTTGTCCAACGATGTGTCAAGGCTATCGTCCGCCGGCGCAACCAAGTTTATAGCGCCGCCGGACGAAAGCCCACCCCCACCAAGGTCCAATACCCCACTGGGTTCCTGGTTCTCGTTAGGTAACAGTCCGGAGACCTCTAGAGGGATCCTAGGATTGGTTAGGCTTGGTAGTTGTGGTAAGCTATGTCTTGGGTCATGCATCACTCCAGAGTGACCATCTGGACCCTGGTTAGGATGGCCAGAATTTTTTGGGAGAGTCATTCTTTCTCTATAGTTAGGGTATTTATATGTCTTCTTTTTAGGTGGGAATCTTGTGAATGGTCTCCCACCTAGTTCAAAATAAAGTGGATACTCCCTATATTGGGGAGCTCCTAGGTTCATATTCCCTGTATTAAAGATGGATCTATGTTGGAAGGGCCTTCTTGGGGGATAAAACCTGGGTGCTAGTTTAATTGACATCAAAGAGGGTATATTTGGTTGTCCCTTAGGTTTCGGGACACCGGCAGGGGATGGGGACACATGGTCAGATCTAGGGTTGCCCATGTCGTGGCTGGGTTCTGATTCCAAGTTTTGGGGATCCCTGGTAATGGTTTTCCATGCCCTATTCTGTCCCCTACTGTAGTCTGCCTGATCCCTAGCAAACTTCTCCACCTTCCGATCGTATATCTCCTTTTCGAGGTGGCGCAGTCTACCAGAGATCCTGCAGTCCCAGGAGACAAAAAAGGGGTCTCCCCTGTATGGTGAAATTGATCTTTATATTTTATTATTATTTTTTATGTATTGTGGAATATTGTGAATTTGTGGGTCCCACATTTGTTCTAGATTAATATTCATTATACCTTTGATCTTAGTCAGCTCATTATGGAGTATTATGCTAATAGAAGAGAATATAGATTGTGTCTCGGTACCAATATATTGAGAGGAGTACCCTTGTCACGAGATAGCAACAAAGAAAAAATTATTATTACACATATGAGGACCCTAGAAGAACTAATGGAGAAAGAAATCAAACACTCATTAGATATTGTTTTTATGGAAAAATACAAAAATGCTAGGATTGTACAGAGGGGGCTTAGGGTTTCCCTTCAATCTGCCTTTATGACAGATCTAATCTACACCGAAATATGGGACAATTTTTGGGATAGCAAGTCCATTGAAGCAATGGACTTGATTACTAGGAAAAGAGAATCATTACTCCGTTCAATACAGGTAGACATCGAGAACTGTATGAGTGTACTCTCACCATACAGGGGAGACCCCTTTTTTGTCTCCTGGGACTGCAGGATCTCTGGTAGACTGCGCCACCTCGAAAAGGAGATATACGATCGGAAGGTGGAGAAGTTTGCTAGGGATCAGGCAGACTACAGTAGGGGACAGAATAGGGCATGGAAAACCATTACCAGGGATCCCCAAAACTTGGAATCAGAACCCAGCCACGACATGGGCAACCCTAGATCTGACCATGTGTCCCCATCCCCTGCCGGTGTCCCGAAACCTAAGGGACAACCAAATATACCCTCTTTGATGTCAATTAAACTAGCACCCAGGTTTTATCCCCCAAGAAGGCCCTTCCAACATAGATCCATCTTTAATACAGGGAATATGAACCTAGGAGCTCCCCAATATAGGGAGTATCCACTTTATTTTGAACTAGGTGGGAGACCATTCACAAGATTCCCACCTAAAAAGAAGACATATAAATACCCTAACTATAGAGAAAGAATGACTCTCCCAAAAAATTCTGGCCATCCTAACCAGGGTCCAGATGGTCACTCTGGAGTGATGCATGACCCAAGACATAGCTTACCACAACTACCAAGCCTAACCAATCCTAGGATCCCTCTAGAGGTCTCCGGACTGTTACCTAACGAGAACCAGGAACCCAGTGGGGTATTGGACCTTGGTGGGGGTGGGCTTTCGTCCGGCGGCGCTATAAACTTGGTTGCGCCGGCGGACGATAGCCTTGACACATCGTTGGACAACTCCTACGTGGACCTGCCAACTACAGCCCCATGTAGCCCCCTAGTCAGTGTAATACAACTAGCCACTGAAACCCAATTCCAGACTCCGCTGTTGGCAAGTGGCCAAACATTGGATAAAGATAGAAATACGTTAACAACTGAGGCCCAGATACATGCTCCCCTCACCCCTAATGGATTGATACAAACAAGATCCATTAATAGTATATCCAGCCCACCAGCAATAGGTACTCCATGTAAGGTTTTTTTAGGGGGAGACAGGACGCCCATTCCACAACGAATAACCAGGAGTCGCATACCCATTCCCACATACCCATGCATCACGGAGTTCTTCAAAAAAGAGGGCCTAAAAAGACCCCGTTCAGAACTAGACCTCACAGAAGAGGCAAACGAGGAAATAGAGGAACCAAAGGAAAAGTGCCAACCGATAATGATGGAACCACTACAATAAGTTCTATTATTCCCATCTTTAATTTGTCCTCTCACAGCCTATCCACTAGTGAAACCTCTGTTCTCAATAAAGGGCTATCCTTTTGCCCTAATAGTAAGGCTAATATATACCAACTCTTGACTGATGTACACTCCTACATTCGCAAATTGTCCTTACAAAGATTTTTTGCATTAAAGAACAACAAAAGAGTTCCTGCTGATGGGGGTGGGACAGATATGGAGGTGGTGGGCACAATTAGACCTACGGACTCCTTGACAGCCTCACCTGACAATCTAATGGAATCGATTCTTATGAAACCCATCGTTACTAGTCTAAAGGGAAAATCCAAGTTTAACCCTACACAGTACAAAGGACCCCAAGTTGAGACGTTTTGTCAATTAGTGACCAACGATCTACTTAAACTCCCTAATAAATCCATACGCCAGCAGAACCTCACTCTGAAAGAAAAAAGAGCACTCAAACTGCTAAAGGATAATGATACTATTGTGATTAGAGAAACGGATAAGGGGGGCGGGGTGGTCATTCAGGATAGGGAGACATATATACAAGAAGCTCTTCGACTCTTGGGGGACACACAATACTACAAAAAACTTATGAGTGACCCCACTGAACCTTTTTTGAGAAAATACCGAGACCTTATAAGCCAGGCCCTATCCAATGGTGTCCTGAACATGGAAGAATATAACTATCTAAATATTGAAGCACCCAAAACTCCCTTCTTCTATCACCTGCCAAAAGTGCATAAGTGCCCAAAAAATCCCCCTGGTAGACCTATAATCGCGGGGATAGACTCGATCACTAGTGGCCTCTCCCACTATATAGACCTACATCTCCAGAAGTTTGTCTGTCAGCTCCCTGCTTATTTGAAAGATACGACACACACATTACAGGTAATAAAAGAGATCAAATGGTCCACCTCCACCTATAGATGGGCCACATTTGATGTAAATGCCCTTTACACGAATATACCCCATGATTTGGGACTTAAAGCCATTGGGTATTACCTAGAAGGGGATCCCTTGATGCCAGATGTACAAAAACAGTTTATATTGGACTCTATAGAGTTCATTTTGAAAACCAACTATTTCACTTTTTTGGACTCATTTTACCTGCAGCTACGGGGAACGGCGATGGGGACGAGGTTCGCTCCGGCCTTCGCTAATCTATACATGGGTTGGCTAGAGGAACAAATCATCTGGTCCCCAGACAATCCCTTTCGTGGGAGCCTCGTGCTCCATCGCCGTTTCATTGATGACATAATATGTGTGTGGGAGGGTACCACAGAGGACTTGTATGGTTATAGGGACTATCTCAACGGGAACAACTTGGGTTTATCCTTTACAATGGAGACAGATAATCTACAGGTACACTTCTTGGATCTAGACATCAAAGTCGATCCCAGAGATGCCAGTATTAGCACTACGAATTACTTCAAGCCCACAGATCGAAATGGCTATCTTGATTATCATAGCGCACACCACAAACCCTGGTTAAAAAATGTACCATTTGGCCAATTCAAGCGGCTTCGCCGAAACTGCACTAATAAGGAGGATTATATAAAACAATCTGAAATATTGAGAACAAGGTTTCAGGAGAAACACTACCCCACTCCCTTGATAGAATCGGCCTTTGAGAGGGCTTCTACTCTCACACAACAAGACTGCCTACTGCCTAAGAAACAGGCCAATAGCGACCAAAATTCCATCAATAAACGTATGCCTATAGTTGTAAATTTTTCAGGACAGGCCAAAGAGTGCAAAAACATCTTTAATAAATATTGGCCAGTCCTGTTGAGCGATCCCATTCTTAAGCAGGCCCTTCCGTCTGCACCCCAGGTAGTTTTTAGAAGGAGCAAGAATATTAGGGGACACATAGCCCCTAGTAGATTGAGCTCCAGGAATCCATCTAGCAAACCTGAGACGCATTTTCTGACACAAGCCAAGCCTGGATCCTATCCATGCAGGTCTAAGCGCTGCCTTTGTTGTAAAACGATTGGCAGGGGTACAACGACCTTTAGGACAGGCACTTCAGTAGAGTACAGTATAAAAAGCCATCTCACATGTCAGAGTACACACGTTATATATATGCTCAGTTGCCCATGTAACCTCTTTTATGTAGGCCGTACTACCCAAGAGTTCCACACTAGACTTAACAAACATAGATCCAATATCATGAAAGGGGAACCCAAACATGGGGTATCGAGCCACTTTAATGCAGTTCATAAGAGAGATTTTAACATGTTGGGGGCCACTATCATAGAACAAGTCTGCCATCCAAATAAATATGAGCGATACAGGGTCCTATGCAGACGGGAGTCCTTTTGGATCCTTAAGCTGGGTACCCTCGAACCTGGTGGTCTTAATAAATGTCTAGAAGAAATGGGCCATCTCCAGCCCATAGTACATTGATCTTTATATACTATTTTCTAATCTGCACCCCTGGACCTTTTCTATTCCTTCCCCCCCCCCCCCCTTGGCTAGTTGTGCGCTATCTGTGACACTTAGGGCTGGGATTAGATAGACGCACATCTTAGTTGTGTAGATGGGGTTAGAGCCATATGAAGTGTTGGGTATGATTGAAATGGATAATTTTTAGGTAGAAATGTGTGTGTTTTGTATACATGTGTATCTTTTTAAACATGATGTTACGGCTAGTGGGTCTTGTGTGAGGGCATGGAAGGCCCTCTACGTTTCTTGCTCCCCTATTTATCTATATAGGAGGAATATGTCTAATATAATATTGTATTTGTCCAGTGTGTCCCCTTAGGAGATATACTGCATAACCTTATTTCCCCAGACCCTTTATTAGGAAGACTACGTCCTTCCCCACTATTATACACACTAGGGTCCCAATCCCCGCCCCACACAGAACCGATTGGCTGATTCTCTATGAGGTCTCTGTATAAAATGAAACTGTCCTGTTAAACATATAAGACTTGAAAAAGCGGAGGCTGATCCTCCGTGAAACGCGTTGTCTGTTTTAAATAAAAACTTTTAGTCCTAATTACCCTCCGGTGGCGGTTTCCTTGCGCCAGACTACCGCAACTTCCAACCCATAGACGCCGCTCGCAGTAGCACTGTGACGCGAGCGTGCGTCCCCGTATCCATAGTTACCACCAGAAAGTGCGCGGGAGAGTGACGCCATATCCGCCCCATCCGCCCCATCCGACTAGGAGAGCTTGGTCCCCGGCTCGGCAGAGAGGGACAAACGCTGACCGCGGCCTAGTACGCTGTGCTGGCCAAACTGGAACTAGGTGAGACCTGTCCTAGAAGTGTGCTTAACTGTTGTTACTCGAAGGCTTAGAGCGCCCCTCTTTTCTTTCTCTTCTTTCTAAAACGGGGTCACTTGTGGGGTTCCTATACTGCCCTGGCATTTTAGGGGTCCTAAACTGTGAGGAGTAGTCTAGAAAACAAATGCCTCAAAATGACCTGTGAAATCCTAAAGGTACTCATTGGACTTTGGGTCCCTTAGCGCACCTAGGCTGCAAAAAAGTGTCACACATGTGGTACCGCCGTACTCAGGAAAAGTAGTATAATGTGTTTTGGGGTGTATTTTTACACATACCCATGCTGGGTGGGAGAAATCTCTCTGTAAACACAATTACACAATTGTGTGTAAAAAAAAATCAAACAATTGTCATTTACAGAGATATTTCTCCCACCCAGCATGGGTATGTGTAAAAATACACCCCAAAACACATTATACTACTTCTCCTGAGTACGTCGGTACCACATGTGTGGCACTTTTTTACACCCTAAGTGCGCTAAGGGGCCCAAAGTCCAATGAGTACCTTTAGGATTTCACAGGTCATTTTGCGTCAAGACTACTCCTCACGGTTTAGGGCCCCTAAATTGCCAGGGCAGTATAGGAACCCCACAAATGACCCCATTCTAGAAAGAAGACACCCAAAGGTATTCCGTTAGGAGTATGGTGAGTTCATAGAAGATTTTATTTTTTGTCACAAATTAGCGGAAAATGACACTTTGTGAAAAAAACCAATTAAAATCAATTTCCGCTAACTTGCGACAAAAAATAAAATCTTCTATGAACTCACCATACTCCTAACGGAATACCTTGGGGTGTCTTCTTTCTAAAATGGGGTCGTTAGTGGGGTTCCTATACTGCCCTGGCATTTTAGGGACCCTAAACCGTGAGGAGTAGTCTTGAAACAAAAATGACCTGTGAAATCCTAAAGGTACTCATTGGACTTTGGGCCCCTTAGCGCAGTTAGGGTGCAAAAAAGTGCCACACATGTGGTATCGCCGTACTCAGGAGAAGTAGTATAATGTGTTTTGGGGTGTATTTTTACACATACCCATGCTGAGTGGGAGAAATCTCTCTGTAAATGGACAATTGTGTGTGTAAAAAAAATCAAACAATTGTCATTTACAGAGATATTTCTCCCACCCAGCATAGGTATGTGTAAAAATACACCCCGAAACACATTATAGTACTTCTACTGAGTATGGCAATACCACATGTGTGGCACTTTTTTGCAGCCTAACTGCGCTAAGGGGCCCAAAGTCCAATGAGCACCTTTAGGCTTTACAGGGATGCTTACAATTTAGCACCCCCCAAAATGTCAGGACAGTGAACACACCCCACAAATGACCCCATTTTGGAAAGTAGACACTTCAAGGTATTCAGAGAGGAGCATAGTGAGTCCGTGGCAGATTTCATTTTTTTTTGTCGCAAGTTAGAAGAAATGGAAACTTTTTTTTTTTTTTGTTTTGTTTGTCACAAAGTGTCATTTTCCGCTTACTTGTGACAAAAAATAATATCTTCTATGAACTCACTATGCCTCTCAGTGAATACTTTGGGATGTCTTCTTTCCAAAATGGGGTCATTTGGGGGGTATTTATACCATCCTGGAATTCTAGCCCCTCATGAAACATGTCAGGTGCTCAGAAAAGTCAGAGATGCTGGAAAATGGGAAAATTCACTTTTGGCACCACAGTTTGTAAACGCTATAACTTTTACCCAAACCAATAAATATAGGCTGAATGGGGTTTTTTTTAATCAAAAACATGTTTGTCCACATTTTTCGTGCTGCATGTATACAGAAATTTTACTTTATTTGAAAAATGTCAGCACAGAAAGTTAAAAAAATCATTTTTTTGACAAAATTCATGTCTTTTTTGATGAATATAATAAAAAGTAAAAATCGCAGCAGCAATCAAATAGCACCAAAAGAAAGCTTTATTAGTGACAAGAAAAGGAGCCAAAACTCATTTAGGTGGTAGGTTGTATGAGCGAGCAATAAACCGTGAAAGCTGCAGTGGTCTGAATGGAAAAAAAGAGCCTGGTCCGTAAAGCCCACGGTCCTCAAGTGGTTAATTTGTACAGAGCCACAATAATCCAAGAAGCATACAGACTGTTTGGGATTGGTTGATCCTCATCAGTGCATGACATAGATCAATGTGGCTCTATGGGATAGGACTTGAAACACCCACAGTTACAGACTGTCATTATAATTATTATTATAGGCAAACTTTTGTTTTGCTTTTCCTTCTTTCAAAGCCGAATTGCTGGAGTTCATTTTAATGATTATTTCAAAGCTTCTTGAACGCTCAGCCAATTTGGGAAACCCGTTGCAGTTTCTATTTAGACAAATTACGGTTACACCACACAGGGTTTCCTGTATTACTATCATTCTTATTACGTACTTCGTATACTGTAAATGCCAGAGTAATAAGAACTAGCAAGTGACAGCCAGGAAATAACAACCCAAAAGTGCAAAATGAAATGTGTAAAGCTTCTGTTTGAAAGCGCTGTACAAATTTGAAAATATGTTGCACAATATTACATTACATAAGGTGTACCTAGATCAAAATTATTTTTATATTACGGCAAGTTTCACACTGGTGCGTTACTTTAAAAACAGGATCGCAGCAGAGGGTAAAGTGCCAACATGAGTTACATGTGCGATGCGGCACATACTGTGAAGCATACAGTTTGTAAAAAGGATGTTTCACCGCAGCTGTTAATGCGTGGGCCCGCACAGCTTGCCTCACACTATACAAGCCAATGCCATTGCACCGCAATGCTATAGCTGTAATGTAATTGCATGGCTTTTGCTATTGTCCAATGCAACATATCAGTGTGAATGTAGCCTTACGGTATTTGCATGTTCTTTTCTGAAGCATGATTTATTTACAGGTAATCCCAGAGTTACGAACTCCCGACATACAATCGGTCGAAAGACCAATCCTGACACAATAATGTCATTTTCGCTTGGGGGAAGCTTGTCCCAGAGTCCCAGCACACGTCCTGCAGAGCTCCCCTGCAGCAAAAGCAGTGCATTTCTCACCTAGCAGCCGAGTCCAGTGCTGTGCATCCACCTCCTGCCTGCTCTAGTACCTCTTCCTGTATGTCACGTGACATGCAGAAGACTGGCAAAAAAAAAAGAAAATAAATGAGACTAGTACAACACAAATAGTAATAATAATGTTAACATTTGTATAGTGCTTTTCTCCTGTCGGACTCAAAGCTCTTGAGAGCTGCAGCCAGTGGCGTAGCTAAGGAGCTGTGGGCCCTGATGTAAGTTTTTACATTGGGCCCCCCCTAGCACTCTATACTGTTGCAACAGGATGCGTGGATCGGGGGGTTGGCCCTGGAGCTGCGCAGCCGCACTAGCGGCAATGCGGAGTGCGCAGCCGCGGCCAGGGCCGGCAGCCATCTTGATACAGGCAGAGAGCCCGACCCTGACCGTGGGGTCGGGAGCCGTCCGGGGGGGGGGGGGGGGGTGGGGGACTATGAGCGGCAGGGACCCGGCGGAATGGCACGGAGGGCGCGGACGGCGTCCTCCGTGTCCTACAAAGTTACACAGGTATATAAAACTTTTTTATGTTTTTTTTAAACATTTGGCCTCGGAAGTCCTTTAACAACTGATACGGTGCACCAAAACCTGCCAATACAGTGTCAGAGGTGCAAGAAGGGAATGGGGAGCAGTTTGTACTATTAGTACTATTCAAAGTATCTATAGAAGTGATTATTATGAGCACAGGACCAAAAGAGAGCTAATACTATACTGTAGTTGAGTGAAGGCCCTTCGGAGCCCCTCTGATCCAAGGGCCCTGATGCAGTGGCTACCTCTGCAACCCCTATTGCTACGCCCCTAGGGGGACGCTTAGTAAGTCACCCTGGAGGGTTAGGGAGTCTTGACCAAGGACTCCTTACTGTATAAGTAACTGACTCTAGCCAGGATTTGAACCCTGGTCTCCAGTGGCAGAAGCGGTGTATTTAACCACTTGAGGACCGCGGTGTTAAACCCCCCTAGTGACCAGGCCATTTTTTACTAATTGGGCCACTGCAGCTTCAAGGCCTTGCAGCAGGACCGCACAACTCAGCACACAAGTGATTCCCCCCCCCCTCATTTTTTTCCCCACCAACAGAGCTCTCTGTTGGTGAGGTCTGATCGCTCCCCAGTTGTTTTTTCTTTTTTATAAATATTTATTTTATTAATTTTTGAATAAATGCATGCATTTTTTAAAATTTCCCCACGCCAGCCAATCAGTGTGATCGTCTGTCATAGGCTACAGCCTATGACAGCCGATCACTTCCCTGCCTACAGAGGGGACAGCCGTGTCACACGGCTGCCCCCAGTGCTGCGCTTAGATCGCAGCACTGTACAGGGTTATTAGACGGCAAAGGTGGAGCGGAGAGATCTACTGCTAGCTTAATTGAAAGCCATTCACGCCAATTGGCATGGAGTGGTCCTGGGGATGCCATCGCGTTCACGCTAATCGTCGTGGAGCAGTCGGCAAGTAGTTAAAGAGAACCCGAGGAGGGAATTTATTATGCTAGTGTGGCACAGAGGCTGGTTGTGCACACTAACACCAGCCTCTGTTGCCCCATGGTGTGCCTCAAAGACCCCCCTGCGCGGCGCTATACCCACGCTGTGCTGGCGACAATGTTTACCTAAGTGCTGTCTGTCAGCGCTGCTCCCCTGCCTCCTCCTTATCGTCGCTACCCGCCTGTGTCCCTTCCCTCCCGCTGATTGGAGGGAAGTGACACGGGCAGGTAGCGCCAATACCGAGGAGGCGGGGGAGCGGCGCTGACAGACAGCGCTTAAACATTGTGCTGGCGACACGCTGTGTGTCGCCAGCACTGCGGGGGTATAGCGGCGCGCAGGGGGGTCTTTGAGGCACACCATGGGGCAACAGAGGCTGGTGTTAGTGTGCACAACCAGCCTCTGTGCCCCACTAGCATAATAAATTCCCACCTCGGGTTCTCACTATGCACAGTCTACAAAACACTTGCAGGGCCTGTTTTTTTGTGTGTCAGTATTTCTGCATGAGTTGTCTGACAGTTTTGCATTGCTGTCAGTTGTTTTTCTGCATGTGCAAAAACGCATTCTAGTGTGAACTATCCCCTTGATTAACATTGGTAGCAGTTTTCCGGTGCAGAGAATGCACAGAAAAACTGATGAGTGGAGACAGGCCATAATCGGGATGTGAGCGTAATCTCCTCATTGAATGAAGTTTAAAACAGGCAACATGAGTGAGATGCGGCCTATCACAAAAAAGTTCAGCAGAAATCATCCTGACGTGTTTCGTAACTGAAGTTCAACTTCCTCAGGGGATCTGTGAACAGACAGGAAAACATTATCTGATAATTTAATAGGCTAGTGCGGAAAAATGCATATTTTAGGTAGAACGTAGGAGGCCAGCTATAAATGCACAAGACATTGAGAAATAAGTCTTGCATTAAATAGAACAAGGAGTGTCTCAGAATGTTTGACACATCCTGTTTATTAACCTTAATAAGGGAGACTCACCTTAACATTTTATTCTCTATAAAATTGTTTGTCTTCACGGCTGATCACTGAACAATGTTGTAGGACAACTGCTAGAGGTTTGTCCAAGACAATTGACAATCTAGCACGTGTAGGTAGCATTACAGGCATAAACTGACTGTGTAGTGTCAGTGTGATATGGGTCTTTCGGTACCCAATCGTATATTATAGAGCCTTGCAGTTTTCCCAAATCCCCCTCCTATATGTTAGATCCCACTCACCAATTTGGGTCACTATTGAAAACCACCTCCTGCAGCTTCTCACTTGGAGAAGTGTTATACGGTCCTCCACAACTATATTGGACTCCATTGCTTAAAGGACAACTGCAGTGAGAGGGATATGGAGGCTGCCATATTTACCAGTTGCCTGGCTGTCCTGCTGATTCTCTGCCTCTAATACATTCAGCCATAGACCCTGAATGACATTCCCTGAAAATGATTACTACAAAGATGCTGGCCAGCCTCCCTGCTCGCTGCACACTATTTTGTCAGTTGGACAGATCAACTGCCATTTACTACGTGTTTTAAAAAATAAAGAAAACCCTGAGAATCCCCCATGAGGAGATGGGCTAGTCCAAAATCTGTTGGTAATGTCAGATTTCTACTACTTACTGTAAGTGACAGCAACATAGGAGAAAAGTAACGTATGGCTCATTTTACTCTGGGAGAAATGTACTTCTTATGTGTATGTGTTTGCAATTTTAAGATTTTCACGACAGTTCTTCTTTAAGAGGAAATAGACATGGCAGCCTCCATAAATGAAATAAAGGAAATAAACAAACCAACTTTCCCCCTCCAAACAACCACCGCTGCAGGCAACGTTTCTGCATTTTTTTTTTACCACAGCAGACAGTGTTGTGACTCACATCATCTCAGCGCACATTTCCTGGAGTTACCACCGGCTTGTATGAGTCTTTACTGTAACTCTTGCCATTTGCAAACTATTACAGATCTCCAGACATTTGACAAATCTCTGTTTTATGCTGCATTTTATCGCATCTTAAAGTGTACCGGAGGGGACACGTGACATGAGGTAAATGTGTATGTACAGTGCAAAACATATTAATAACCAGGCTGTTTTACTTTTTTGCTTTTTTGTATTTTGCTGCCTGAAAGTTAATTCCTAGGCATGAAAGTGACAGCTCAGTGCTCACATCCCAAAAACATAGACTTCGATACATAAACTACACCATACATCCATAGACAGACTGGTAAATATTAGATTGTGAGCCCCTCTGAGGGACAGGTAAGTGACAAGACAATAATTCTGTACAGCACTGCGGAAGATGTCAGCGCTATATAAATACTAAATAATAATAAGTGACAGCTTCTGTCTTATCAGTACCTTGTCAGGAATATAGTAAACATCACCGATAAAAAATACAGCCATTAAGGTTTTCCTGGCAGAATACAACTTCTGAGGGCAGGGAGAGAGAAAACGCATGAACTATTGACCTTTTCCTAATGCCTAGTACACACCATACAATTTTCTGTAAGGTTTTTCTGAACTCTGGGGCACGTAGTAGGCTGCCACTGATTAGAGACATTAAAACATTCAATCTACTTTGTAAACGTTTCAATACAAAAGAAAACCTGGGATACTTAAAAAAAGGTCATTTTTAGGAGTAGGAGGATACGTTTAATTGTTTATCTCATCATCAGTTTATTTTTATCTCAGGTTCACTTTAATATCGGACTGCCAAAGTCAGCAAATGATCTCACTAAAGTGTCTGGAGAGAAAAATCCTCATGTGAATGGAATTTTTACAGTACCTCCCCAGTCAGAAACTTATTGTTAGGCCTATGACACATACTACAGTTATCTGACTGTATGTTAAATGGCAATGCCTGCGAGCAGAGTTTCAGGCGGTGTTCCCACTTGAAAAATGTCCATTCTCCGTTCATCGCTAAACTAACAGTGAACAGCTTCTATTTTTTATATAGGAGCCGTTCACACTTGTCAACCTGTAATGGATCACGGGGCTTGGGGAGTGCATTTGAGGAAAGGGTCCCAGCAAGTCATAATTTTACCTGAGAAGATTGGTTAAAGAGGCCTATTCAATGTAAAATGAGTGCAGGCTGTGGAGTCCCAAAAGCAATGTATAATTCTGACAAAATCTGTTGCAGAGTCTATTCCTATCAAGATTTTCTGAGTGTAAAATGCTTTTATATATAATTTCATAAGGGCTGGTTTCCACTAGTGCTGGCGTGTCTCTGAGATGCATGGCGGCACTTGGTCTGACGAGAGTACAGAGGTGATATAACATGTATGAGGGAAGAGGTACACAAAAGTTCATTAACCAGTTCAGGACTGCAGGCTTACACCCCTCTAGTGACAAGGCTATTTTTTTACACTTCAGGCCACTGCAGCTTGGGCTCGCTGCAGGGCCATACAACTCAGCACACCTTTTCTGCCCACTAACAGAGATTTCTGTTGGTGGGCTTTGATCTCTCCTGCAATTTTTTTTTTATTATTATTTGTTTATATTTTTTTAATACACTTGCCCATTTATTTGTTCCCCCCCCCCACCCCCCAGGCAATAACAGCGATTGGCTGTCATATGTATCAGGCTATGACAGCCGATCGCTCTTGTGCCTCCAGAGGGGACAGCCGTGTCACACGGCTGTCCCCAATACAGCGCTGTACAATGTAAATACTGTGGTTTTGCCCTCTAACAGTCTCCTAGCGGCGATCACCGCTGGGAGACAAGCAGAGATGTGTGCGCATCGGCACACACAATCTCATGCAAAACATGGAACCAGGACTTCACGCCAGTTGTGTTGAGAGGTTCTGGGGGGCCGCCGCGTTCACGCCAATCATCATGGAGCGGTCTCCAAGTGGTTAAAGGACAACTTAGTGCTGACACAAATGTAGAAAAGGGGGGGGGGAGGGGTGCCTGAGTAGGATGCTCTCCTCGTGCCCACCGCCCCCCTCCATTACATTTTAATAGGCCTCCAAAGCTTCTTCCGGGTCAGGAAGGTCAGCAAGTGCACAGGTGCTGCCTGGCGATGTGTGTCCTTGATAGCGCACCCGTGGCCGGGAGCTCTCTGTTCATGCACACTATGTCACAACTTTGTAGTGCGCATGCACATGCATCGCCGGGCAGTATCTGCGACCCTCCCAACTCGGAAAAAGCTTTGGAGGTCTATTAAAACGTAACGGAGGGGGCGGTGTACAACGGGGGGGGGGGGGGGGGGGGGGAGGAGAGGTGGGCACGAGTAGAGCATCACACTTATGCCTCCTCCCCCCCATTTTTACATTTGTGTCAGTGCTAGGGCCTTTGTGTTATCTCAGCAGCGGTCACCAGTGCGCAGGAAGAAACGGCTCTCCCCATGCTAGGCAAAGTCGGAATATATATTCCCCTACTTATTACCTAGCCGGACCCTTCGGACACATAATTCATGTACCGGCTATTGCTAGCACCTGAATTATGGAAATATCAGGAGAAATCCCCCTATAGTAGTAACTTCATGGTGTATGATGGCACCCAAGTCAGGCGCTACACGGTGCCATGCAGGTGCCGAGATGACCAGGCGCTAGCTTACCTCAAAGATGGTACAACCTAATTACTCCACCTGAAAGGGCTGGTTCACACTGCAAGAGCTTTTTAACTGCTAGTGATTTGAAAAGCTCTTGCTAATGTAATGCTATGGGGGATTTTTATAAAATCTTATCACTCAAGTGAGAACACACACAGCATTACATCATGCCTAGTACATACCATACAATTATCTGTAAGATTTCTGTTAGATCTACCTACCAGATAGAGAATTTCCAACATGTAATGCTGGGCATACACGGATAAATTATTCTTATCATTCGAGCCGCTGATGGCTCGATTGATAATTTCCGACAAGTCCGATTGCCCGCCGGATCGATTCCCCGCTAGATACTCGCGGGCGGACAATAGCGAGAAACGAGCGGAAGTCGATCCGGCGGCTAATCGAGCCGAAGAATCTATCCGTGTATGCCCAGCATAAGAAATGATCTAACCATCTATCTGCCTAGCAATTAGGCATTGTTCTACTCAGCAGGAGATAACCAGAAGACAATGCACCAGAGATAATGACAAGTCTCTACAGGTGCGTACACACGCACTCCTACAGAGAACGACTGGTCCGTCAGACCCTCGCGGATCGTTCAGACACAGCCTTATCAGTCTGCAGACAGACTGTACACACGCACTACTGTCGGGAGAACAACCGCCCAGCGGGAGGGTCTGACAGACCCGTCGTTCTCTGTAGTAGTGCGTGTGTACAGTCTGTCTGCAGACTGATAAGGCTGTTTCTGAACGATGTGCGAGGCTCTGACGGACCAGTCGTTCTCTGTAGTAGTGTGTGTGTGTGTGTACACACCTTACCAGTGCTTTACAGAAAATAATCTAATTACAGAAAATCTTACAGAAACTCTAAAATAAAAATGTATGGTGTGTTATGCTGGGCATACACGGTTAGATAGTTCTTATCAATCGAGCCGCTGATGGCTTAATTGATAAGATCCAACCTGTCCGATCACCAAAGCGGATCGATACCGCGCTCAATCCCCGCGGGTGGACAATAGAAAAAACGAAGCGCTGATAAGAAGCTCCTGCACGGACGCGCCGGCATAGATTCGCTGGCTCGGTACCGGCGCATAAACAAACCGTGTATGCCCAGCATTATGCTGGGCATGCACTGTACGTTTTTGCCGCTTGATTTCACGCCCGATCGTTTTCCACACTCAATTATGCGGGTGATTTTCTTATCTTCCATTCGTTTTTCTCATTTTTTCCCATTATTCCCTATGCATTATCGAGCGCAGAATCAATCGGGCGGGTAATCGGACATGTCGGAAATTATCAATCGAGACATCTAAATGGCTTAATCGAGCGGCAAAAACGTACCGTGTATTCTCAGCATTAAAAACTTATTAAAAGTGCTTAGAAAAAGCTCTTGCAGTGTGAACCAGCGCTAAATGCTTGCGGTGTCCTGCAAAAACAGTACGCTTTGCAGGAAGACACAAGCATTCACAGGTAGAGTAATTTGCAGGGCTGTGTAACTCCAAACCTTGAAGGCTGAGGTCCTCACTCCTTTAGGCCTCTTTCATAGTGCGACATTAAAGTCGCATGTTAGAAAAAGTTTTAACGTGGACAAACGCACAGCAATACTAAGTATGTGCGACATTCACAGTGCACACGTTGCGTTTGTGTGTAACGTGTAGCATTATTAGAAAGTGCTGCATGCTGTGCGTTATACACGTTATTAACTGCGGTGGACTGTTTGCACATGCTCAGTAATAACCTGGAAGCATACTTTTCATTGCCTGTATGCGACGATAACATGGCATAGAGTTGCATTGTTACATTTTTGGGACGCTGCGTTGTTAGTTTGCGTTGCAACTTTAACGTCGCATCAAATCGCAGCATCCCACTGTGAAAATAGCCTCAGGCACAGCTCAAATTAATTGATGGCACTGAATTAGGAAAGGTGTGGTTCATCAAGTAGATTATAACACATTTCTTCATTTCTCAGTCCATCCTAAGCACTGGCATGGATATGGCCCCTCGAGTGCTGAAGTTTGACACCTGTGAATTAGTTTTTTAGCAGTGCTGATATGTAGGGATGGTCAATCAGATGCAAGATTAAGTAAAAGTGTATGCAAATATATGCAGTTTGAAAATGGACCAATCAATTTAAACCTGGATGGGACTCCATTTTCAAGCTGCATATATTTGCATTTAAAAAAATATTACATAATCCTGCATGAACTTGAAAATATTTGCATCTCATTTATAGTCTACTGACAAATTGAGCCAGCACTTGGCTTGATGCGAGTACTCATCTGAATCCCTCTAGCCTTGCCATGTACGTCTATGGGAATTTACGTGTGTAATACAAAAAAAATGCAACCAACCTTTTTTTTTTTTTCTCCCCACACCAATTCGAATGGAGCAAATGGGATTTCACATCTGAATTTGTGTGTGGGAAAATCGCTCCAAATCGCCCCTAGGAAGAAACAAGCTTTAACCACCTCTAAGGATTTTTCCCTTTAAAGTGTACCAAAAAAAAAAAAAAATATTCAAAGCTTTATACATACCTGGGGCTTCCTCCAGCCCCATCTGCACGGTTCGCTCCCACACCGCTGTCCTCAGCCTTCTCTATCTTATGTACCGGGTCCCGTAAGTTCAGCCAATCGCAGCCAGTCTGAGCAAGCACAGTGCGCTCCCTCCATCTCTCTCTGGCGGAGGCGCAGTACTATCCTCAGACAGAATGAGATGGAAAGAGCGCACTGCGCATGCTCAGGCTGGCTGAAGTAACGGGATCCAGTACGGAAGATGGAGAAGGCTGAGGACGGCAGCGTGAGAGCGATCAGAGCGGATGGGGCTGGAGGAAGCCCCAGGTACGTATAAATCTTTGAATATATTTCGACTCAGGTTACCAGAGCAATTTTCACATTTCAGCTGCCAATAACTTAATCAGTCCTTATCTCACTGAAATGCAGGTTGTTTTTTTTTTTTACCACAAAGTAGGCTTTCTTTGGGTGGTACTTTTTTTATCCTAACTGCATTTTAATAGGAATAAGGAAAAAAATGGAATTTTTTTTTTTTTTTAGTTTTCAGCCATTCGTTTTAAACGTAGCAATAACTGGGACAAAAAAAATGTGTGTGTGTGTGTGTGTGTGTGGGGGGGGGGGGGTCACTGTCTTACAGTCCAAATGCAGGGAGTTCCTGACTTGTGAATGCCTGCTAATACGCACCTCCAACCCACCGCAATGTCAGGGACTTCCTGTACTGTGTCCATGCAGAGGAGAACACATGGGGACAAATGGAGGACACAAAGGGGCATCGAGGTGGAAACAAGGGGGGAAACAGGACAGAGAAGGACACATGAATGACACAAGGGGGTTAGAGGAGGACACAGGAAGACACAAGGGGTAAAACGGGGCATGAGAAGGGGCATAATTCACAAGATGCGCCTTCACCATGGATGCACCAGGTTTAGTACATATTTTTTCCCTGGTTTTAGTCCTCTAAACCTCGGTGCATGTTATGGTCAGGAGCGTCTTATATTCCGAAAAATACGGTATTTTAAAATATTTCCCTAGTACAATGTATCTGGACAAAAAGAAAAAATGTAGAGTGCAGGCACTACAGTCCTCGGCAAGACAGTTCTCAAGGATGGGGATCACAGAACTACTGGGAACATGTTGCTTTTTTGTGGCTCAGATTGCGTGCTCCAACGTATCTTCACACAAGCATGTATAATTCCATAAAGGGAGAAAGCAACAGAAGTTGGCACATGCAATCCATAGAAAAGCTTTATTATTCCAGCCACAAATCAAAGGTTAAAAAGCAGACATATATAGATACTTCCTACCCGTTTCTAACTGAGCTGTGGGGTGAGGTGGGAGCGGTAAGCTCAGTTGGAAACGGGTAGGAAGTATCTATATATGTCTGCTTTTTAACCTTTGATTTGTGGCTGGAATAATAAAGCTTTTCTATGGATTGCATGTGCCAACTTCTATTATTCCAGCCACAAATCAAAGGTTAAAAAGCAGACATATATAGATACTTCCTACCCGTTTCCAACTGAGCTTACCGCTCCCACCTCACCCCACAGCTCAGTTAGAAACGGGTAGGAAGTATCTATATATGTCTGCTTTTTAACCTTTGATATGTGGCTGGAATAATAAAGCTGTTCTATGGATTGCATGTGCCAACTTCTGTTGCTTTCTCCCTTTATGGAACTAATGCAATGTATGGTGCCAATATTTTATTTGGAAATTGCCTGGGTGCACACTTATCAGTGAAAGGTCACATTTTCTGTCATGTGCAGTTTTGCGGTTGCATTTTTTCCCCGCATATGCATTAGTCTTGCACTTTCCGTGCATTGTAATGCATTTGCGGTTCACATATACAAAACACATATGCATTTTGTATCAGTTTTTCTATTGCGTTTAATGCAAATCACTGAAGACAACAGGAAGTGGATTTTTTTTTTAAAAAGGCATATAACAACGCATAAAAACCACATTGCATCACCATTGACTTTCATTATGTGCGTTTTTGAAAA
This sequence comes from Hyperolius riggenbachi, assembly GCF_040937935.1. Classification (NCBI taxonomy): domain Eukaryota; kingdom Metazoa; phylum Chordata; class Amphibia; order Anura; family Hyperoliidae; genus Hyperolius; species Hyperolius riggenbachi. The sequence goes on from NC_090647.1 coordinate 66,175,000, forward strand.
ATATGCAACAAAACCAGTTTTTAAAAACGCATATGAGTATTTTTTATATGCGTTTTTGATGTGGCCCATTGATTACCATTCCAGGCAAATGCGCTGCGTTTTCTGCAACGCTAGCATTTCTGCCAAGTGTGTTCCCAGCCAAAAGGTGCATTTTTCAGTTTTGCATCCATCACTAATTACAAGCTCATTATTTAAAAAAAATAACAGTAATATACCCTCTTGACATACATATTAAAAAAGTTCAGTCCTTAAGGTAACTGTTTTTTTTTGTAATTTTATTTTTATTTTTTATGCAAAAGTTTTGTTTTGGTTACTATGGAAGGTGTGGGGGAGGTAAGGGGTTAATTTTAAATGTTCATGTAGGTCTTTATTAAAAATGTATGTAGATGTAAGTTTACTGTTTGGCCATAAGATGTTCTCACTCATCTTCCTTAGTGTTAGTACGTGAACACGAAGTAATGCGTGTAAGTGTAACTTACTTTGTTACAATGGCCGCTGGCATCTCATTAACACCGGCGATTGACACAAGGACTTAGGTTAATGAATGGGAATTGCATTCCCACGCATTGATCTCCCCTCTAACGATTGGTGGTGAGAACACGCGCGGAAGCAACAGACGAGCATCTACGTCCCTGTGAGCTGTAGTGGTGTTTAGCTTGGAGACAGATACTCGTCCTGGGGAGGGCAAGTGGTTAAATGTAAAAGAGGAGCTGTCAGCCATACTATCTCAGGAAAAAAAAGCAAAAAATATATAAGTAGATAAATACTTGCTCTACTTATATAACATATGTATTGCACTGTCCATGTTATGATTCCTGTGAATTTTATAAAGGAAAAGTATAGAATCCTAGACAGTTTCCATATTTACTGTGGCTATTTAGAAGCCAGTCCTGATGTAATATCTGCCCTTAGTCTCTTCTGCCTGATTTGCCCGCCCTTCACTATAGAAAGTGCATTGTTTCAGCCTGAGAAATTTTGGCCAATCAGAGAGGAACAGAGGGGTGGGAGGGGAAAACTGGAGGGAAAGAGGCTTCAGCCAATCAGGCTGCATTAGTTAAGTCTGAGAGGAAGTAGAGAAGCAAAAAAAAAAAAAAAGACAACCCAGCATGCCTTGCAACTTTTCTTTTGTGTACCAAATTTTCTGTGTGCCAAATAAGAGTCAGATAAACTGGGGAATCATTTTTCAACAAGAAAAGTAATAGTGATTTTAACGTTTGAATTGCCTGATAAGCATCCTTATTACTTGTTTACCAGATAAAAATAAAGAATTGATTTTATGCCTGACAGTTACTCTTTAAATGAATATAGATGATTAATATTGTGATTAACCACACTTACCTCAGACATTCCAAAACGTCACCGTTAATCTAGTTCCGCATTATAAAAAAGCACCTAATACTTTTCATATTTCCCCATTTGTCAGCGTCTCACTTCAGCTTTCAACCGGAACAATGAGATTTGGTTACCATCCACAGAGAAATGACGCGTAAAGGACAGAAGTCTATTAACAATACAAAGCACCAGGGGCACAAATGCTGTGTCAGTGAGTGTCTTGGTTTCTGGCATCTTATCCTAATCACTATGGATCCTAATTAAAGCATTTGAGAAGAGAGTTTATGCCATGAATACCTTATGCTGCATACACACTTGAGATAAAAGTCTTTGGAAAAGGCAAGATCACAGACCAATTTTACCCCATTCCATGTAGTATGAGAGCCATACTCTACACAGTCTATTCTATGGAGCTGCACTCCCCATCAGATACAATCTTTGCAAGATGCTGCACACAAAGATGCCCGTACACATTCAAAAGATCATTATCTGCAAAAGATCTCTTCCTGCAATAGATCCATTCCTGCAAAATGCATTCATAGTCTATGAGATCTGCAGATCATCATACACACCTTGTTTAACAGACCTTATCTGCATATCTGGCAATCATCTGCAGATCTGAAAATCCATCCTGGTGGATCTGATCTGCAGATGATCTGCAGATGATTGCCTGTTAAACAAGGTGTGTATGATGATCTGCAGATCTCATAGACTATGAATGCATTTTGCAGGAATGGATCTTTTGCAGGAAGAGATCTTTTGCAAATAATGATCTTTTAAATGTGTACGGGTATCTTTGTGTGCAGCATCTTGCAAAGATTTTATCTTACGGGGAGTGTAGCTCCATAGAATAGACTGTGTAGAGTATGGCTCTCATACTACATGGAATGGGGTATAATTGGTCTGTGATCTTGCCTTTTCCAAAGACTTTTATTTCAAGTGTGTATGCAGCATTAGTCTTCAATGTAACAGGGTTTTGGCGGGGGGGGGGGGGGGGGGGGGGGGGGGTTGGGGGTGTACAGTATCCCATCTGCCATCTATGACTGCTATTCAGGTGCAATTTAAATGCAGCTGAATGGCAGCGGTTGTAACACCACGCATGTCAAGCACTGACACTGACACACTGCAGTGCTACCATGTGGCGGAAAAAAAAAAGTCTCATGTTGCAGCCCCTGTGCTCAGATGCAACTGCGTGAGGAGCCCTTCTGTCCGCTGCCAGGGCCGGTGTAAGGTGCTTCCGGGGCAAACTGAAGAGGGGGGGCCCCCCCTAGCCAGACACCCCCTCCCCTCTGCTGCTATCCCCTAAATGCTTCCCGGGCCCTTGCGTGTGAAGCAGCAGCAGTAATTACTCACCTGTCCTGGCAGGTGGCAGCTGCACAGTCCAGGGTCATAGAGAGGGAGGAGAACAGCATGGCTAAGTGCCCGAACTATGCAGCCACCGCCCGCCGGGACAGGTGAGTAATTACTGGTGCTGCTTCACATGCAAGGGCCCCAGAAAGCAGTGCAAGCAGCATTTGGTAGGGCCGGCAGTCGAGGCCCTGGTGCAATTGCCCCCTCTGCCTCTATGGCAGTGCCGGCCCTGTCCGCCGCACAACACGGGTAAAGAGGAGAACAATAGTCTCAACCTCCACTTGGACAAAACGATTCAGCAGTCTGGATCTCTCACCGACTAATCAGACTGCCGCATACGCGCAATATAAACCCGCCAGAGTCGCGCACCCCCCCCCCCCCCCCCCCCCGCCTCGGCCACCAACCATCCAGCTATAAGGCAGCAATGAAAAATAGATGCAATAAAATAAAGAAAAATGGTGCAAATCATCCATTTTATTTATACAGAAAATTTGAATCAACAATATATTCAAAACATTTCCATCAAATTGAAAGGCACATTAAAAATATAAATTCTTTTTTTTTTGTTGTTTTTAAGTTACATAAGCAAAAGGTCATGCGGATTTTATTAACAATGTACGTGACCAGACCTGCACTCGTTCAGTGGAACCATATATTTTACAACAGTAACAAAAGCATCTTTAAAAACAGTATTACAATTCAATATAAAATGACCTTTCCCCTATATCTATATCAGTACAGCTCTTCAACATTCACAGCAAGGTTTTGGCTTTAGCTGAAAGGCCTTAAGGCCCATACACACGTCGGATTTTCCGGACGACGGGTCGTTTGAACGTCCTGTCGTTCAGTCGTCCGCACGCTAATTCGGGCGTGTGTACAGACTGTCGTTCGGGTGATAAGGTCAAAATCAGTCTCATCACCCAAACGACAGTCTGTACCCACGCCCGATTCGGCGTGCGGACGACTGAACGACGTGACGTTCAAACGACCAGTCGTTCGGAAAAATCCGACGTGTGTATGGGCCTTTAGAAGTGCTCTGAGGGCAAGATAAAGACAGGAATTGCTAGTGGTTGGCAGGGATGATCAATGAGATGGAAAGAATCCCCAATTGGTGCACAATCAGGCAAATAACTGCAGCTTGAAAATGAACCAATTGGAATGAACCTGCTGTGGAATTTCATTGGTCCGTTTTCAAGCTGCACACACAAAAAAGTGCATGATATTGCATCATGTCAGAATGATCTGCATCTGACCATACCTAGTGGTTAGTTTATGTTGAGTGGGAAGGTGTGTATATATAGGAGGCGATGAAACAAGTCCCCAGTGACCAATACAAGTATGCCATTCTTCCAATTCCATCATATACAACAGTGCATTCATCGAGGGTCCTTTCACACTGTGTCCGTTGCGTTCTGTCGCAAGGGACAATAGAATTGCATCCCAAAGTGATGCAATTATATTTCTATAATACGTTTACATCAGGTGCGATGGGTTCTATCCAAATAATGCACAGGAAGCTGTAGGTGAGCGAGACAACATGCATGTTAAGGATGTCTTGAGAGGGATGGTAGAGTGTGTTGGGGAGAGATTCAGAAAACGGTACACAAGCCATGAGGAAAGGAACCATGGTGCAGAGAAGTCTACTCTGTATGTTAATTAGTTAAGCGGTTCTCTTGGCAATATTGGAAACAGGAAGCTCGTAGACAGACAAGCCTTGTAGATACAGCAAACTGTTGCATAGCACAATTTTCTTACATTACTTACAACTCATAGTGCAATGTAGCGGCTTAACTAATCATAAAAACCTAAAGGGTTCCCCTGCACAACGTAATATGGAACATTAACAAATAAGAAGAGGCAATATTAAAGTATAGCCTACCATACAGGGGCTCATGAACCACCTTTTATTTGCTGTCCTGCTGCTAAAACGTCTGGCTAGTAAGAGCCCAGAATCCCTTCCGGCTGGAACAATCAGAGCTCAGCCACAGTGCGACAACCCTTTCATAGAGGTGTGAGAGAAGGTGAGGAAAGTCCTGGTGCCCAGTGCTAATACTATACTGCAGTCTAGTGGTAGCCCATGATATGGCAGCACTTGGTAAAGAGCTACAAGAATAGATCTCAGTATAAGGGTGTGCATACATCAGCGGTGTAAATGTGTCTGCAGTGTCTGGGTGCTTCCACTTGCAGATACTGCCACACACTGGCCTTTAAGTACCCAGGTGCTATACAATATTTTGTAACAGATTAGACATTAGATTGATAAAACATTTTGACCTAATATTGAGTAGTACAAGGTGGTAAACCAGGGAAACCCGCGTATCAGGGAGACATGAATTGTATGCCTGATCTACTAGTGTATGGCCAGCTCTAGACTGGACTGTGGCCCCTCTGAGGGATTATCTGTGAAGAATAAAGTGCAGTGTATTATGAAAAGTGCTGAAGAAAATGTTGGCACTTTATAAATGCATTAATAAAAACAGTTATAAAATGGTGAAAAAAACTTAATCAGTGCAAATAGCGGCTTTGCACCAGAGTACTGCAAGTATAAAGACAACCCCCCCAATTTTTTTTATAACAGCTCTGCTTGGATTCCCTAATGTAGCCTTTCACTGCATTGGAAGTGGCATCCAGTTTCTGGAGCTGCTGGTTTGGGAACCTACAAACAAGTATTAATTGCATTGGTTGCGTTTAGTAGGTTCTTTAGCCACTTAGTGGGTTCTTTAGCCACAGACCTTGGCATCAACACTGCTGTCCAGGAAATTCCTTTGCAACTTATTGCCAGGCTAAAATGTCTCACTGTGGCTGCCCTCTAATCTTAGGGCAGAGGTTTGGGTGAAAGATCAAAAATACTGGTATTATCGTTCATAAACTTGCAACAAAGATTAACTTCCATAAAATGATAATGAGTAACTTTTCCGAGAAGTGGCTACTCATAAAGCTACATAAAACTCAGAATACAGCGCTTAACCTCATTTTATAGAGGAAAAAGGACAGTTATGTGAATTCATGGGGGGATTGATTTCAGTAAGGGAGTTACTTGCATGATATGCCAGAAGCATGGAAATCCCCGTAAACACCAACAGTATTAAGCACCTCAGAGGCCCAGCTGTGAAGCAGGTGGTTTGTGAAGGGGGGGGGGGGGGGGGGGGGGGTTTAGGGACAACGTATAAACTCCTAGTCTTCTCTCTTTCAGAGGGGAGAAATAAATCATCTTTTCACAGCAAATTCTTTGGCTGTAACCACATGGCTATGCATGGTTAGTAGAAAAACAGATCTGTTGGTGTATGAGTAAAGAAAGGCGATTCAAACCTCAACTGGATGGGGCGGAGTCACAGTAGACTGCATGACTGTGAAGCTTTGCTGACGGTTGGCTGTTCTGCTGAAGTACTATACACTTGCATATAGTGAAATCTTTTAAGCACACCTGTCACGTATATTAAGTATTCTGTGGACCGTTTGGATTTGCGGAGTACATTTCTTCCAGAGTAAAAATGAGACAAATTACTTTTAACCTATGTAGGTAATTGAAATTGACAGAACCGACAGGTTTTGGACTAGCCCATCTCTTCATGGGGTGTTCTCAGGGTTTTTGATATTTTCAAAAAACACTTAGTGAATGGCAGTTGCTCAGTCTAACTCAAGAAAGGGTGCAGCAAGTCCGGAGGCTGGTGAGCATCTTTGTATAAATCCTTTTCAGGGAGTGTCTTTATAAGGAACTCGTAGACCTAAGCCCGTTAATATAATGGGCTTTAGGTCTGTCTCACAACCCCCCTCCTGTCCCCTGTGACCACCGCTGCATGTTAGCCTGCATGCCTGCCGCGAACACTCACCCCGCCCTCCTCCTGTCCCAACGGCTGTCCGTGCTGCACATGCGAAGTAGCGGAAATGCACAGACACAATGACAGGGGACGCAGAGACACAGGCAGATTATTGTACAGGATAAAGGTAATCCTAACAATCCCCCATAAAGAGATGGACTAGCGCAGAACCTGTTACTTCAGTCAGATTCCTACTACCTAATGTAAGTGACAGCAACATAGGAGAAAAATTATTTATGGCTCATTTTACTCTGGAAGAAAACCACTCATTTGTATGTGCTTACATTTATTTTACATTTCACATTTTTCCCCCGGATAGTGGTCCTTTAATCTGACAGCGATCTGATGGTTGAATCTGGTGGCCTTCTATAAGTGTATGGCCACCTTTAGTTATGTTATCAACTTTTTTTTTTCACAATTATTTTTTTTTACTTGAATAGCAAAGTTTTCCGTACTGAAGTTGTGAAACACAGACTCCGGAACTCCCCCGAATGTGCGAGGCAGTCAGGCCTGTCCACACCCAGGTCATGCAGGATCATCTCATTAGAGGCCTATCATGTCTCCTCTCCATCATTTTGCCTACTGATGTGCGACCGTCCAGACTTGGGTCTCTTATTTGCCGTATGAATGTCTTATCTAGAAAACTGCAATACAATTTGCACATTAGAGTTGATTTAACCCATCAGCAGCTTCAATAGAGCTATCTCACTTGAGATAAGTGCACGGCTTTTGATCTCGGTCGGCAGTGCTGTAAATTCTTGGAATGCTTTGAGCTCTCTTTCCAAGCAGAAAACATAGAAACTAAAAGCAGAAGTCCTCTGTTATGGTCTTACACTGCCCCCTAACGACAAGTGGCCATAAATACTCATTACAGCAGTACTAATTAGAAGCTAGAAATGTAACAAGAAATAAATAAAAAAAATGTTAAAATAAATTGACCTGGAGTACATGCAAGCATCTAAATTAATTGGCTGTTAAAAGGTTTAAGGGAGTGAACACTGACCTGTATGACGGTTCAGCATTTGTGTGCATATTTACACCCCATACACGCTATAAAACGCAGCAGGCCAAACATTGTAAAGCAACACATGGTGCCAGCATTGCTCTTTATTGCAGCACTGAATGGGACAGCTCTGCGCTGCTATGTAAATAAAGATGAACGCAACAGTGTGTTGCAATAACGCACTGCTGCACAAGGCATTCATGGAAACAGACCTTGCAGTCTATGTACCGGTATTTCTCACGTTCTTGTGTATCACACACCATATGCACTGCTGAAACTCTGAAAATAATATGTGAAAGACTCAATCACCGCGGAAACGCACATTCCTTCTAAAGAAACATAAAGCAAGTGAATCAATGAATAATTGAATTGGTTGTTTAAAAAATTCAGAACAAGAAAATAAAGGCGAGAAAAATAGAGAAAAATGGAAAAACAAACAGCAAAGCTTGTTGTAACTGTCATTTGACTGTTAGCAGCCGCAACGAGATCATTATTCACTGTGAACACAGAGATCAGGCAGGTGATAAGACTAAACACACTTCCGAAGTAAAAAGGGTTTCTCAGAAGCAGAAAAAACCCAGCAAGAAATGAGTGGTAAATCTACTGCAGATCACTAGAGCTGAATGACTACAACAGAGAAGCTGATATTTGGATGAAGGCCTCACTAACAGCCAGACAAATGGTCAGGTGAGAGATCACCAGTCCTCTAGAAGGGACATTATCCTGGGCACACATTTACACAGTTTCCTGTGTTTTATTTTGTTACATCACATTTGCCTGGGCTTTTTTTTTTTGGGGGGGGGGGGGGGGGGTTACTTTAAATTTGGTTCAGGTTCACTTTGTATTAAGCCACTGATGTGTTGAGCCTCTGGCCTGAGTTTTTTATTTTTTTAACCCATTAGGAAGTGCACACATTGAAAAACAGTATACATTGCTTAAGCTGGCATTCTAGCATTTAAAAAGCAGAAATATCCCTACAAAGACGTGATAATAGTGCTCATTCAAATCCAGGGGGGGGCTACCAAAACAACACACTGGTCACATTGTGAGGGCATTTGAAACAGACTTCGCTGTCAACAAGGCCTATGACAATTGCCCATTCCTTACTGCTTCTCTTTCCGTAATGTCCCAGTCTGAACGAACAGGCATGTGCAGACTCCAACACTCCCTGCTGCTGGTGCTTGGTTGTGCTGCCACACACGCTTCAACTAACAATGTTCCATGGCACTCAGGACTCAACAAAAGGATCGTTTGTATGCAAAAATCAAACAGACAAGTCCAAGGGACCGATTACTTGGGATAGTTCTCTAACAAATGTGACTAGTTTATAGATATTTAGGACTGAGCTAAATCAAACCGCTCCCTATAAAATAGTTGATCGTTTTGAATTATTCTGCAATGCATTGTGTAAAGGTGGCCACACGCCATACAATTATAAGATCCAATTTTTCACCAATTTGATAATTTCAATCAGTTGTTCCGAAAAATTGTGAGATTTTCTTTGTTTTTTGATCGATAAATCCGACTGAATTTCTCATATTTTTATTTTTGGAGATTGGACATGTTGGATATTTCAGACCAACTTTATCAAGAATTAATTGTTATGTGATGGATTGTCAATTACTTGATGCATAGCTCCAATCAATTTTTTCTGAGCTTTCATTTTATTCATTATTGGGGAAACAATGAACATAGGTGTGTGGTACATTGGCCAGATTTTTATATTGTTACAATTAGTCAGAAAAATTGATTGCTATTCTTGAATTGAACAGATATTCAAAAAAATGTATGGTGCGTGGCCACCTTAAAAATACCTTAGGTCCATTGAGCATATATTCTGAACATTATTAATCCTTTTTATTCATGGTGTAAAATAAACACATTAACCCAAGCTGCATTTTTCTATTTGATTCTGACCATCATTCGGATGGCGCAAGCAGCACCGCCATGTTGTTGGTGGCTTATAAGCATCTACAAATAGCCTTAGCTACATCATGAAAAAAACCACTTCCTGTAATGCCTGAGATCTGATTGGTACAGCTAGGCAGGAAGAGGAGGGAGGGTGGGGGGAATGTGATGTCACATCTCCCACAGCCACCTGTGAGCTTGTCTTAAAAAGTGCCAAGGCAGTTTTTTTGTTTTTTTTTCAATGGTGTGTTTGGCTGCAAGTTTGACAGGGATCCACACGGTACAAATGAGAATTTTTGGGTGCATCTTAGAGTTCACTACAAGAACAATCATCTTCTGTAACGCTTAATTTGACTTTAGGTGCTTTATAACAAGATCTTTATTTGTATGGCCAATAGGCTGGCCAAACAGGTATAAATTTTCATTCACCCTTCTAAAATGACCAGTTTTTAAAACAACCAATCATTTTCAAAAGTTTTCTGGTTATCCCATTTGATAACAATTGCGAAACTAGTTGCTAGCTGGATTTTTGCAAATATATGATCCTTGTATTGCATACATGCACAGATGTGCCCTCGAATGCTCACGATTGGAACGTATGCGGCCTGTATGGGAACAGACAAGTCTCATCTATCAGGGCCGATTCAAGCTCCATCAGGAGCCCTGGGGAACTGGTAACCTCAGGGCCCCCCAAACCAAGCATGCCCCCACCAGCAAAGCAAACTCCAGGGTTCCTCTCCCCCGCAGCAGAAGACCTTGGGGGTCAGTTGCCCCCCCCCAATCAGCTTTGCAACTTCTGTCCCCACGCACTGCTGCGACCATGCTCCCTGTCTTGCTCCCGCTGCCCATCTCTTCTCAGTGACCAAGCAAATGTGTAATAACTTGTAATGGGACAGGGAGATGAGGCAGCCATCATGGATAAAACAGGATTCCGGAGGAAGCAGCAAGTCCGGACATGTGAAATGCAATGCTGATCGTGCAGGAGGCCCCGGAAGCACAGTAGTGTAGAGGGGGCTGATTGGAGGAGGGACAGGGGAGTCCGGCAGCACGTGCAGGGGGTGGGGGATGGGGGAGGTGAGCCGCTGCACTCGGGGGACCTAGGACAATTGCTATTTTCGCCTCAATGGTAGCGTCAGCCCTGCTGCCTTATCTAGGGTGATCCTACCTACAACAATGCCAACAACATGGGCCCTCCAGATTCAGAATGCTGAGACTTCTCTCCACCCACATAAACCACAGGTGCAATCTGCCTTCACTAGCTGTTATAGTTCAGTCAGGTCCATTGTAGGTTTCTAGGCAGCAATACCATGGCTTGGGGTACCCATGGTGCAATATGCGTAACGGGAACTGTAATTATGTCATGCTTCTGTTTGTAACATAGGGAAGAGGAGGAGGCGTGTGGAACGCATTCAGTAGTCCACACAACGGCTCTTTGTGTTTGGGATTAGCAGAACAAACTGTTCGAGAAGACAAAGTCCTCTGTATTACTTGCGTTAATAGGAAAATGCAACTTAATCTGATCAAATTTGTGGTCAAGCTTAGCTTCGATTTCCAAAAATGCAGATTCCAGAGAAAGATTATTGCACGCCTCTCCAGCAGCAGCGGGATCAGATGATAGCCTCGTGCTCGTCTCTGCAAGGAAGACAGAAAACATGTCACAACAGGAAGTGGAGGAGGAAGCCCTCCAGCTGAGCACACAATAAATGAGGCAGAGTGTAGCAGATGGTACTGGGTAACTATATTGATGCATCAAAGGTCTCAGTTAAACTGTTAACTGAATACACAAATGAAGTTACACAATCCAGCTGCTAAGTCAACACAGGAGAGACTTTCTCTTTTATATATGCGAAACAGCTGTCAGGCTGTCACTCCCACTGCATGTCCATGTCTGTATTAACTACTGATTTAAGGTAACCATAGCAGGAGCAGTGCCTCTTTCTCTCTCAACATTGATACAAGTTCTTCCTCCCTGAGAGCACTCTACTGCAGCTACAAATTCAGTCTGGGTTAACTGCTGCGCCTCAGCTGCATCTAGTGCCAGTGCTTTAATTTCTCCCTTCTACTGATTGATATGGAGACTAGTAGTACTGGAGCAAACATCAACATTTGAGCACCATTAATAATGTGCACCTGAATATATGCCCATTGGCAATGAATAACTTTATTATCTACACAACTCCAGAAAAAGCAAAGACAATCTGGGCCCTCATCAAATATTCAAAATGACTCAGGTATTTTCATGAAGCAACACCTCTTTATTATACAACTCAGTACAATTAAAAACAATTAAAGGGGCACTACAGCAAAAAACGAACATTTAAAATATGTGCAAACATATACAAATAAGAAGTACGTTTTTTTCCAGAGTAAAATGAGCCATACATTACTTTTCTCCTATGTTGCTGTCACTTACAGTAGGTAGCAGAAATCTGACAGAAGCAACAGGTTTTGGACTAGTCCATCTCTTTTTAGGGGATTCTCAGGGATATATTTATTTTCAAAAGCACTTAGTGAATGGCAGTTGCTCTGTCCAACTGCCAAAAAACTGCATAGCGAGCAGGGAGGCTGGGCAGCATCATTGTTTAAATCCTTTTCAGGGAATATCTTTATAAAGAATAAAAGCTTTGCTGAGAATCCCCTTTGAAGAGATGGACTAGTCCAAAACCTGTCACTTCTGTCAGATTTCTACTGCCTACTGTAAGTGACAGCAACATAGGAGAAAAGTAATTTACGGCTCATTTTACTCTGGAAAAATTGTACTTATTTGTATAGGTTTGTACAGATTTTAAATTTTACAGTTGCAGTGCCCCTTTAAAACATCACAGTCTCCCAGAAAACGCTGATTATAATCGGTATAAACCTCTGCCAGCTATTTGTATTTCATGTCTTAATCACATTATAGTCCATCAGTAATCCATCTGGCATATGTAGGTGTAAAGTGCTTAACCAAAATGTGCATCATCCTGTTCATAATAAAGTGTTACTGCTTGGAATGAACAATCTAGTGAACGAAATCTGTGTGCATGCCCACGCCCCTACCAAAAATAGTGGGCGTGCGCATAAACACATATACAAACCTATCCTCAATCGTGCAAAAATACAACAAAGTGCAGTATAGACAATACACATCATCACACAAGATAATGACATTGGGTCAATGCGTGCACGCCCACCCCCACTCAAAAAAACCTGTGGGGGTCTGCGTACACACAGAACCCGCGTACAGCTGTGTCCTCACATAAAAAAAACAACGTGCAGGAAGTTTCATACACAATAAATACAAAAATGTTAGCTACCCCTGTGAGAGGGCGCCCCAAGAGGAGCACTGCCAAGGCGCCTGTACAAAAATGTAAACTGAAGTATAATATAAATATATGTGCAAACTCAGGAAGTCCACCTGCTTACCAGTAGGAGACAGCAGAGGGTCTGGGAAATGTCCCAGGAGGAAAACAGATAAATTATGCACTTTGATGTAGAGCGTTTAGCCCGTCTAATTCCCCCTCAGCTGTAACTAATCACAAATTTAATGTGATCTATCAGCTGTGTCAGCTCAGGAATCTCGGCAGCCTCGGCAGAGCAGCCAATTTGTAAACACAGGATATTAAACCTATGTTTGCTTCCATGAAAAACAGGAAATAGATTTTATTGATTTTTACTTTTTATGGCTTATGCTAGGTTTTACCAATAAACTGTTTACACTTAGATCTGACGTTTATTTGCATGTTTTATCTATATTTGACTTAGGGATGGTATACCTGAACTAAGATGAGGAGTGTTGGAAGTTTGGATCCTTTGTTTCCTGGTTCCCTTTACCACTGAATGAGAGACATACAAGTTATAACGTGTGTTGTCAGCAGCTGGTAAGCTCTTTTTAAAGAGAACCCGCGGCGGGGTTCTGACAATGCTATCCGCATACAGAGGCTGGGTCTACCTATACTGCCCAGCCTCTGCTGCTATCCCAATCCCCTCTAAGCCCCCCTGCGCTCTGCTATCCCCCATAAATCACAGCTGCGCTATCGACACGCAGCGTGTCGCAGCAGGCTGTGTTTACCTATGTACTGTCAGTCTGCTGCTCCCTCCGCCTCCTGCATAGCTCCGGTCCCCGCCCGCGTCCCTTCCCGCTGATTGGAGGGAAGGTATGCGGGCGGGGACCGGAGCTATGCAAGAGGTAGGGGGAGCGGTCGAGACTGACAATACAGAGGTAAACACAGCCCGCATAGCGCGGCTGTGATTTATGGGGGACAGCAGAGCGCAGGGGGAACTTAGGGGGATCTGGATAGCAACAGAGTGGTGTTTCCTGGCTCGATTTTGTCCAGATGGCATCCGTCCCAATTTTTGTCCTGTATATTACAGATTACAACTGTTTGTGAAGGCCTGAAGAAGGTTTTTCCGAAACAGGTCAACGTTGTCGCCTTTTTAAACAGTTGCATATTTCAACATGTCATTTGTACTTGATAATGGGATGTTTGCGAAGATGAAAGATTTATGAACTGTTTTTACAAATTAATTTTTTGATACATTAAAATTTAAGATCATCTTCAAACTTTGTCTCTTCAAAAATACTTTTTTTTTTTTTTTTAACTATATATCCTTGTGTGTATGTATATATATATATATATATATATATATATATATATATATATATATATATATATATATATATATATATATATATATATATATATATATATATATATATATGTATAGTATCAGTCATTTAATAAAATGTCTCCATAAAGAGGGCCTGCAACGTATGTGATGACATGGGGTACATGTAACAAGCTTTTCTCCACATACAGGTCACCTAGATTTTTTTTTAGCTCCTTTTATAAGTCATGCTGTTTCATCTGTGTATGAAAGATAGTAACTATGCCCTAAGAAACATTACTGGCAGCTGTTTCAGGAAACAAGTGTGCCATCTAGTGGTGCGAAGAGGCTACTTCTCTTGTCTAACATCTACTGCAAGGTACATCCTTTATTATACATGGAGTACACAAAAGCAAATTTGCAACAAAACTGATTCTGGATGCAGAAAAACTCCAACTAATGCCTATGGGCCTGTGTGCACTAAATGCGATTGGCAGATTTCTGCATCATGCATCGTTCCCATAGCCACATCCAGAAATCTGGATGCAGAAAAACTGATGCAAAACTAGTTGAAATAGACCCTAAATGCGCTTTCAAATTAACCCATAAACCTCCAGCGCTTGCGATTTATAATGTGAAAAAGGCCTAACTAACAAAATAGTGTGCAAGTGAGTTGGGAGGCCGCCTTGTATTTTGCTATATTGGCAGTTAAACTGCTGTTCAGGAAATGCTGTTGAAAACAAAGAAAACCGATAATCCCCCATGAGGAGATGGACTGGCCCAAAACCTGTCGGTTCTGTCAGATTTCAACTGCCTACTTTTTTTCTTAATAGTGGTCCTTTAATGTTTTAGAGAGAAAAAAAAAAGCCGGGACTTTCAGCTTTCCAAAAATGGTCAAATCTTCCTGGGGGAGCAAAAAACACTAACAAAAAGCTGCCACATTTTCCAGAAAGAATAATATGCAAGTACCAAATTAAATCTTGAGTACCACTCTGTACAGCAGCCCTGGATCTCCAACCCACGAGCGATCCACCCAGCGGATCTACTCACCCCCAGCGCTGATCCCATTGTCCGCGCCAATCCCTTATCTGCTGCATGGCGTCACGTGCAACGCTCACCCCCCCCCCCCCCCCCCACATGGCTACACAGCTGACATGCGTGTGTGAAGCCCAGCCCAGCGATGTTGCCCAAGGGCATCAGGTCCTGATCTCCTATGGACGACATCCGTCAAAGGTGTGTACGCACCTATAGCGTGATTTGTTGGACAGGCAAAGGACAACAACCTCAACAGATTTGCCCATATTAATATCCCTTGCTTGACTAAGTACAATGTAAATATCTGTGAAACAGGAAGTATCAGTAGGATGGAGTGCAGCATTGAGCGCTGTGACAAGAGCGGAGTCTGGGGAAAGATTGCCATGGCCCCCTGCAGGCGATCATGCACGTCTTGCTAAACTGTGCTCACTAATCCTTATTTAACGGAAGCAGAAACATTGATTGTATTGGGACAGATCATCCCTAAATGACTTTATACACGTCAGCTTGCATATAAAAATGATACAAAATTACATTTCAGGCAAATAGATTAACAGCAGCTCCAGTCACCCACCCTGATCCTCACAGAGGCAGCAGTTACACTGACCCTACAAAGCGTCTTCTTGCTCAAATTCTCCAGTGGCTGAGAGGTCACATGACTGCTCCGCCTCTGCAGCCCATGCCAATGACACAGTAGTCCATTCATCCCAGGCGAGGAGATTATTCACCAGGGGAAACGCATACAAACACAGGAACAATGTATGCACTCGCTTATTCACACTAGTTAGCCTTTAATTATACAGTGCTGCATTGATGCATAAGGGGGTGAGGTTACAATCTACCTGCAGAACATGACACAGGAGGAGAGCAGGCCATTGCAGTCGAGGTAACCATCTGTAAGTGGGTTGAGAACTGAAAGGCCAATTTGTCAACTAGGCCTCATTTACTAGGGCATCCCCAGTGAGAATATCACAAGTTATCCACCAAGCTATGCGCCTGCATAGTGCACTTGTACAAGGACACAATGTTGATTTTTTTTTTTAAAGGGTCCCTGCACAGAAACAGGGGGGAGTAGGGAGACCAGGGAAGCCTCTAAACCAGGGGTCTCAAACTCGCGGCCCGCGGGCCATTTGCGGCCCTCGATACAATATTTTGTGGCCCTCGCTGGCAAAAGCTTCCTTATAGTTCGCTTCAGTGCTCCCAAGTAATCCGCTGCATCCCCGCCACTAAACAAGGGCTGCAGAGCCCCCAAATCGCCCGGGGGCAATCTGCCGGCATTTCCTGGAATGGGCAGAGCTTTCAGCTTTAGCTCTGCCCCTCCTGATGTCAATCGCCGCCTCTCCCCGCTCCTCTCTGTGAAGAAAGAGTTAGAGGGGCGGGCAGAGGCAGCGATGCGCCGCGATTGTGAAATTCCTTATGCGGCCCAGCCTCATCCTGACTTTGCCTCCTGCGGCCCCCAGGTAAATTGAGTTTGAGACCCCTGCTCTAAACCATACGTGTCAAACCCCGGCCTGTGGGCCAAATTTGGCCCTCAGAGCCATTAAATTTGGCCGTCAAGGGGTTTCCCCACTTTGCATTATATTTGGTCCACTCTAGACCACCAGGGAAGCTATATTGGAGGTGAAGCCCTAGATCACCAGGGAAGCCATATGGGGGAGGTAGGAAGACAGCACTGAACACTAGGGAACTGTATAGGGTTGGGAAGGGGCCACTAAACACAAAGGAACTGTATAGGGGGAGGGATGAGGACCACTAGACACAAGGAAACCTATAGGAGTTGGAGGGGGGCAATTAGACACCAGGGAACATAAGGTGGCCAGTTGACATTGAGGTTGGCCGCAACTTGGTCCCAGTGTACAATTTCGGCCCACTTTGTATTTGGGTTTGACACCCCTGCTCTAAACTAATCAGAGACTTCGCCCCAAAGAGAGGCAAGTATCCAACTTTTTTTTTTGTTCAGGTAAGCTTTAAAGAGAAACCGTAACCAAGAATTGAACTCCATCTCAATCAGTAGCCAATACCCCCTTTTCCATGAGAAATATATTCCTTTTCTCAAATAGATCATCAAGGGGCCTGCATGGCTGATATTGTGGTGAAATCCCTCCCACAGTGTGATGGTATGACCATGGTCCTGACCGTTTGCTGTCTGGTGTCCGAGAGAATTGGCCACCGGGAGACTTGGGCGCAGGATACAGCCGGTATGGTTTATCCTGCTGCTACACAAATTCCCGGGGACGTTAAAGAGACACTGAAGTGAATTAATTTTGCCCTTTTTACCTTATAATTTGCTTCAGTGCTCTCAGCACAAGTAAACCGCCGCTAAATGAGGGCTGCAGAGCCCCCAAATCCCTGTGCAAACATCCACGACCAACTTGGTCGTGGATTTTGCTGCGCTAAGAGGCAGAGCTATCTGCTGTAGCTCTGCCCCTCCTGACGTCAATCGCCACACGGATCTCCGCCTCTCCCCGCCCCTCTCTGTGAAGGAAGAGTGAAAGAGGCGGTGATACGCCGCGACTGACATCAGGAGAGGCAGAGCTGCAGCTGAAAGTTCTGCCTCTTTGCGGAAATGCCAGCCAGATTCCCCCCCGGAGATTTGGGGGCTCTGCAGCCCTCGTTTAGCAGCGGGGACACGGCGGTTTACTTATGCTGAGAGCACTGAAGCGAATTATAAGGTAAAAAGGGAAAAATTAATTTGCTTCAGTGTCTCTTTAAATACTATTCTCTCTCTAGGTCCACGTGGATGGTGGGGAATGATGTAATTTCGGCTTCCAGCTGTTGCTGGAAGGCGAATTACAGTGTTTTAAAAGTAACTTCAGCTCTGTCTTCTGACGGCACCGAAGTTACTGACTGTGCGCCGCTATAGCCGTAATTCCTATTACGGGCTATGATGGCGCCGGCTGTGCCCAAATCTCCTGTCTGTGAATCGTGCTGTCTGTGAATCTCGTTGCATTGAGGGAAACGATGGCTGTTTCCAACTGCCAAGCAAGCAGTATCACCCTTTGCGGAATATTAACTTACTGAGAGTTCTATGCACAGACATCACCTGCCAGCAGTAAAGATGTCACCATGTGATAAATGTCTGAATGTAAATCAGGGAGAGGAAAGATTTTACAATGGGCAAACACTATTTTCACTTCAGTTCCTCTTTAAATTTTGGTTTTAAAGTGAACTGAACTGAGAATTTCTAAAAGATAAGCAGCAGTGTGTCTACTTACTACTTTCTTGGAAGCAGACAAAGGGTTAACATCCTGCGTTTACTTATTAGCTGGGTATGCAGAGACTGCCGAATTTCTGTTCGGACACGGCTGAGATATCAAATTACACTTGTGATCATGCGAAGATGAGGGGGAATTAAATGGCTATTCTCTCTCTAAACACACAGGGAGCATTTCTCTCTGATTTCCTTCTGTCCTGTGCAAGAGTTTAGGTGCACTTTAATCAGGCTTTAATAGATGCACAGGGGGCCACACATGTATACATAGGAAGCCAAAATACAGAATCCTTACATAGTGCGATAGCGGACACCGTTCCTGGAGTTATAGAATCTGCATCCAAAATACAGCACGGCCAGGATGCCCACTGTCAACACAATGCCACCAATGAAGCTACCCAAGTCAAATCCAGACTGCTTCTGTATTGCCGAGGAGATCGAGCCTGCGAAACAAAACACAACATTATTCCATTTCTTTTTCAGACATCTGTAGCCATTATTCAGCTTCTATTACTTGTTTTTAACCTGTTAGCAGCTTCACACTAAATATTTCATTTGCAACGGCTGTGCACTGTAAATCTCTGCCTACACATCTCGTTTGGCTGCCTAGTGCAGAGTGGGTGGCAGGAAGCAGCAGTGTTCCCCCCCAGAATTATTTTTTCCAGCCGGGTGGCATACAAAAGTAGCCGGGTGGGGCACAACCGGGTGAATGTAGGGCTGGCCCAACTCTGCTTACAGCAAAGGAGTAGGATTAGAAGGCAAACCACTGACAGCCATGTGCTCCCCAAAATTAGCCGGGTGGAGCCCCTGGCTAAAAAAGCCTGGAGTGAACACTGAGCAGTCATAGTTAACTGTTTCGGAAGGTCTCTTCTCTTCCTCCACCAGTGGCTCTGAACTTCCGACATGTCTTCTGGGTCCCGATAACATGATATGACATGGTCAGGATTCAGGAGACCGTGCCAGCATTACAGTCGAAGAGGGGTGATGGAAGAGACTCTTCCATCATCCCCCTTTTCCACCGGATGGCGTAACGCTGACATGGTCTCCAGGATCCTGATCTCGAGTCAGATCATGTGATCGGAACCAAGAAGACATGTCGGTATTACACCACTGCGATGGAGAAAGAAGCAGTCGATCCAGGTGACTATTAAAGCTTCCAGTTGCCCACTCTGCATATGTATTGCACTGTCCATGTTTTGATTTTAGTGATTTTTCTACAGTAAAAAAAAAAAAAAAAATCTTTCTTAGCATTTCCCATTTTAACTGTGGCTATTTTGAAGTCAATCCTGTTGTCATTTCCTCCCTTACCTGCCTGATTGTGAATGCATTGCCCGCCCTCCACTATAGAAGGTGCATTGTCTCAGCATGAGAAATATTGGCCAATCAGAGAGGAACAGAGGTGTGGGAGGGGGAAAGAGGCTTCAGCCAATCAGGCTGCATTAGTTAAGTCTGAGGGGAAAGTAGAGAAGCAAAAAAGGACAACCCAACATGCCCTGCAACTTCCCTTTTTTTTTTTTTTTTTTTTTTTTAACCAAATGTTGTGTGTACCAAATAAGAGTCAGGTAAACTGGGGAATGATCATTTATCAACCAGAAAAGTAATAGTGATTTTAACCTGCTGAGCGGTCTGGACGAGCTCAGCTCGTCCAACACCGCCAGAGGCTGCCGCTCAGGCCCTGCTGGGCCGATTTTCGTCAAATAAAGTGCAGCACACGCAGCCGGCACTTTGCCAGCCGCGTGTGCTGCCTGATCGCCGCCGCTCTGCGGCGATCCGCCGCGAGCAGCGGCGAAAGAGGGTCCCCCCAGCCGCCTGAGCCCAGCGTAGCCGGAACAAAAAGTTCCGGCCAGCGCTAAGGGCTGGATCGGAGGCGGCTGACGTCAGGACGTCGGCTGACGTCGATGACGTCACTCCGCTCGTCGCTATGGCGACGATGTAAGCAAAACAAGGAAGGCCGCTCATTGCGGCCTTCCTTGTTTATTCTGGGCGCCGGAGGCGATCGGAAGATCGCCTCCGGAGCGCCCTCTAGTGGGCTTTCATGCAGCCAACTTTCAGTTGGCTGCATGAAATAGTTTTTTTTTTATTTAAAAAAAACCCTCCCGCAGCCACCCTGGCGATTTAATCAGAACGCCAGGGTGGTTAACTTTTGGATTGCCTGGTTAGCATCCTTATTACTTCTGTTTAACAGATAAAAAATAAATAATTGATGTTACACTTTGCAGGCAATTACACTTCAACCTCCCTGGCGGTAAGCCCGTGCAGGAGGATTTCTCAGGCCCTGCTGGGCCAATTTGCATAATTTTTTTTTTTGCTAGCTGCGTGTGCACTCCGATCGCCGCCGCTCCGCATCGATTGTCCGCCGCTCGCCGCGCCGCCCCCGCCAGACCCCGTGCGCTACCTGGCCAATCAGTGCCAGGCAGCTCTGAGGGGTAGATCGGGACTACCAATGATGTCACGGCGACGGGGGAAGCCCTCCAGGAAATCCCGATCTTCGAACGGGATTTCCTGATCGGAGATCACCGGAGGCGATTGAAGAAGGTGGGGGGGGGGGGGGGGGATGGGGATACCGCTGCACAGCGGCTATCATGTAGCGAGCCCTGGGCTTGCTACAGGATTTAAAAAAACAACAAAACACTGCTCTGCTGCCCCCTGCCGGGTTTTAATAGACCGCCAGGAGGGTTAAAGGAAAACATACCAGCCTCCATATTACTCAGTTCAGCTGTCCCTTGAACCACACACATGCAATTTTTTATTAGCCAATTTTACTACTTCCATGTAGCATGGAGGCCAACAGATTTTGAATACTATGAACAGAGTTGTAGTTAAGCTCTCATACTACATGGAGGTGGTAGTATTGGGCAATCAAAATTAGATGTGTGTAGGCACCCTTGGAATATCCTTGTGTCACCAGGGAGGTGGTGAGGCCCCATTATAACATCCAGGGTTCACTGCTAGACTGGAGGATCTGTTTGGGAGAAGCTACAGAGGTCTACACTACGAATGACAGTTTGCAGCATAGGATTAGAGGATTACTGCCACACACTGCAAATAGATTTTCAATACTGTAGATATCAGCAAGAAATCTTTTGTAGATATCAGTATAAAATCTAATTTAGATTGACAGACAGACAAAGACTGGTTGGAGTGCGCTGGTGGACAGGCGAGTGGTACGTGTGCTCCCATGAGCCCCCAAACCCATTTGAGCACGATCTTCCATCCGTACCGATAGTGCAGCCAGGTTAGGACATCGATCTCCGGCAGATTAAATCACAGGGATCTAATCTGCTTGGTAAATCGATTAGTGCATTGGCACCTTAATGTGAACCTGAACTGAGTAAAATTATTTAAAATAAACACATGATGTAGCTGCAGTGCAAATGAATATTACATACTTACCTCACCCTCAGTTCCTGTCAGAAGCTCACCATTTTCTTCTTACAGTAATCCCTTCCAGTTCTGACAAGATTTTATCAGAACTGAAATATACCAGTTGCTGTCAGTTATATATCAGCAGCTGTCAGTTACAACTGAATGTGCAAGGTAATGTCCAAGTTTCCCTATGGATCAAGTCGGTGATATTAAAGTGCAACAGTGTGCTGACCAGGAAGCTGTTTGGGGTAATGGCCATTTTCAACGTGGAGGACAGAGAATTCCATTGATCACAGTGGACAAACAGGGTGCAGGAGAGGAGAAAGATTGAGGAGTAGACTACACGGGAGGCAAGTATGACGTGTTTATGTTTATTTTTTAGTTCAGGTTCTCTTTAAGCATGCAGCCAGTGGAGTCAGAGAGCATCACACCTGCACAACAGAGAGGCAAAGCAGCATTTTGTTATCAAGTGAGACAGTAAAGACACCTTCCCTTGTCCTCGTTCTGACAAAACAAGTACACTGCAGTGAACGAGTGATTCCATAATGATACATACTGGTGACAGCGCTGGATGTGGTGGAAGCTGCTGTTGTGCTTTTCCCAGTTGGTTTAGCAGCTGCAGTAGTAGTAGCAGTAGTAGTTGTAGTACTTGCTGGGATGGGAGCTGGGATCAAAAAAGAAACAAGTCAACAACATAGTATGACACTTTAAAGTATACATTCAACTGTCTGATCAGGTTGTTTCTCACTATTCTTGTACTTTATTTTTACAGTTCTAACTTCCATTAGAATTATTTACGTGGCTGTGCCCTTCAGTGGGCAAAAAAAAAAGGAAACAGATGCCCTAATATTAATCCGAAGAGATTTGCTAATGTTCTGCGTGGATTTTAGTGTTCAGTTGTGGAGTAATCTGTCTGATCCACTGCAGTTTTTGTAGAAGGCCCAAAAAAGCCAAAACGCCTTACAAAATGCTACAGTGGGCTCTATTCACAAAACTTCTCAGAAATGACTCATCGCCTGATTATAAAACCTTTCAGCACATTTACAAGCAAAGTAATCACTCAAAGTTGTCCCTGATTAACGTCATTTTAATATTACTTTTCTTACCTTAATTGTATTATATTTTCGCTCTTTGGGAGCTTAAAAAAATAACATAAATAAGGTAAAAAAAAGAGGGAAACTGATGAAAAAGCTTTGTGGATCATGCCCAGAGTGTACAATTTTCACGTAAAGGTTTTGCAGAATTTTGTTTTTAAATGAATGCTTTAGGAAGGCAGAAGAGCTGCATTAGCTTTCCAAGTATGGGGACTTTCTGGTTCCTTTTAGCTCTCTACATCACTTCCCATAGTTCTGGTCCTCCATGTCTTCAACAGGTATTCTGTAACACATACATAGAAGAAAGCCAAATTGCACAGAACAAAGCGGGAACCTTGGACAATTCTGAAGTAGGACTTTGCAAAAAACGTCTACACTTCATGAGTATGTGGAACCCCCCCTCCCCCAGTAAATGAATGAACTGGACACAAATGGGGTTTGCAATGTGAGCACTTACCTCAGGGTACAACAGGGGAGGATCCTTTATGAAGCATGCACAAAACACAGATAACAAGCTGCATGTCAGCATCAGCAAGGCCTTATAGGTTCAACATTGTCCCACAATGCATAGCGACAGACGCACACATAACAGAAAAGAACAGTGTTGTGTGACATCATGTGACTCTTGGCTCTACTACTCCAGTGTGACTACAACTCTAAGCATGTCTTCTCTACAGGCTAGGCCCTGAAGTGTCACGGAAGGATTGAGCCTCAAACCCTGACGGGCTACAGTCCTCATTCCTGTACAAGGTCTTGTACGCATGCTAGATGAAAGTATATATAGATAACGACTGCCTCTGCTGAGAATCATGGGTAAATTCAGCCCACCCCCCAGCTGAGAGAATTGTTCTTCCCACTTACACCACCAACTCTGTGATGTTCCATCCCCCCCCCCCCCACACACACACAAACACTGCATAGCAACAGAACACATTGCTAGCCTGAAGGCTACATGTCTATACAGCCTCAGCCCCACAGTGTCGCTTGAGGGATTGAGTCCCAATCACCACTGGTGAAAGTCCTCTGTACGGGTTTATGACGCTTTAAAGCAGTGACTAAGATATGAATGTAGATTATCTGAACTACATAGAGCTAATACATACAATAACATTTGTAAATCACTTTTCTATCATAGGACTCAAAGTGCATAGTTATGTCTCAGATCAATACAGAGTTGAAGGCTTACACAGGAAATAGTCAGGTGTTCATGAATGCCAGACTAAACAGGTGGCTTTTCAGTTTGGACTTAAATGCTTCCAGGGATGGAGTTGTCCTGATTCGGTGTGGCAGGGAGTTCAAAAGTGTAGGTGCAGCATGACAGAAGGCTCTGGCTCCAAAGGTTTTGAGGTGGACTCTGGGGGTGACCAAGAACATTTTGAGTTATGATTGTGGTGGGGGTGATGCAGTTGTAACAAGTCCTTCAGGTATTCAGGGCCCAGATTGGCTTATTGACATTCAAATCCTTGCACAATCTTAAAGGGAACCTAAACTGAGAAACATATGGATTTTTCCTTTTAAAACAATACCAGTTGCCTGACTCTCCAGCTGATCCTGTGTCTCTAATAGTTTTAGCCACAGCCCCTCAACGAGCATGCAGATCAGGTGCTCTGACTAAAGTCAGACTGGATTTACTGCATGCTTGTTTCAGGTGTGTGATTCAGTCACTATTGCAGCAGGACTGCCATGCAACTGGTATTTTTTAAAAGGAAATATCCATATCCCTCTCAGTTAAGGATCCCTTTATACAGAATTCTCCATTTTAATCGGTAGCCACTGGATTGATTGGGGTTACGTGCCAATGATGGGATTGGCTGTACTAATTGTAGGCGATGCAGGTCTTTGTTTGGAAGGCCTGTATAGAGAGCATTGCAGTAGTCCAGCCGTGATGTGATAAAGGCATGAACTAGGGTTGGATTTGATAAGGACTTTCACCTTCTTATACTACGGTAGGTACACACATTACAATTTTCTGCCAGATTTAGGCCTCAATTCACTAAGCAGTTAGACTAGTCTACAGATGGTTTTAAGTCTACTGGTGGTTTGGTGTAATGTTTTTGACCTGTTTTTAGACCTGGTCTAACATTCAGTAATTACACAATTCACAAAGGCAAACAAGGAGTAACCACGCCCACTTTTTCTGACAGAGATTAGACCAGCTGATTTCTGGCGGTAAAGTAATTCTGTGAGGTATTTTCGATGTGAGGATGGAACCTTTTGAATTAATTATGCAGGAGTTTAAAGAGAATCTGTATTGTTAAAATCGCACAAAAGTAAACATACCAGTGTGTTAGGGCAGTGTTTCTCAACATTTGATTGGTATGTACCCCTTTTCAAACCCTGTACTTGCAAAGTACCCCCTAGCATAGTAAACATTATTCCAAGTACCCCTTGAGAAATGTATATTTAATCATAGTACATGATAATTGGTTCTAAACCATTTCTAAGCATTTACAATTGCTTTTAATTAGCTAAAACACTAATTTGGTGTTGTTTAAATAGTATTTATCCTTTTCTAAAACTCTAAATTTGTTATTCTTGGTTAAGTATATCAAGCCCAAGTACCCCCTAGAATCATCAGAAGTACCCCCTGGGGTACGCGTACCACACGTTGAGAACCTAGGTGTTAGGGGACATCTATTACCCTCTGTCACAATTTCGTCGCTCCTCGCCGCATTAAAAGTGGTTAAAAACAGTTTTAAAAAGTTTGTTTATAAACAAACAAAATGGCCACCAAAAGAGGAAGTAGGTTGATGTACAGTATGTCCACACATAGAAAATACATCCATACACAAGCAGGCTGTATACAGCCTTCCTTTTGAATCTCAAGAGATCATTTGTGTGTTTCTTTCCCCCTGCAGCTATCTTCCACTGAAGTGTCAGGCTGTTTCTTCCTGCACAGTGCAGACAGCTGTGCCTGTCTGTAATTCCTCAGTATGTGAAAGCCCAGCCAGCTCAGAGGAGGATTTATCCAGCTTGTAAAAGATAAGAGAGAAGAGAGAAGCTGCCCTTATCTAAATAATACACAGGCAGTGTGTAGAGAGGGGCCTGGAGGGGGGAGATGCATCACAGAACCACAACACTGAAGAACTTGGTAGCCTTCCAGACACAGGCTGACAAGTCTGACAAGAGAGAGATAAGTTGATTTATTAAAGAGATGGTTATAGTAGAACGTGCTGCAGTAAGCCAGAACACATTAGAATAGCTTTTGGAACTTGTAGGATGATAAAAAACAGGATGCAATTTTTGTTACGGAGTCTCTTTAATTGTATCCAGAGGAGAGCTCATCAGAGGAGAAGAATGTCAGTCATAGCTACTCGTTTGTGAATTGCATCTTTTGATCATTTCCCCTGCTTTACCCACCTAATTATCAAATGGTTTAGACCAGGTCTAAAAACAGGTCTAAAGCATTTGTTAATAATGAATTCCCCTTTGATGCAACTGACCAAACCATCAGTAGACTAAAAACCATCAGTAGACTAGTCTAAACTGCTTAGTGAATTGAGGCCATAGTGTCAGATTGACCATTTCCAACAGGTCCGATCTGATTTCCGATCGATTTTCCAAATGATCTTCCATAGAAGTGAACGGAAAATCGATCCGAGATCAGATTGGACCTGTTGGAAATAATCAATGTGACAGTAAATTGTACTGTGTGTACCTAGCATTGAGTGGTTGTTTACATTGTACGCTTGATAAGGATAATCAAATACATGAAACAATAATAAAGACTTCTCACTGGGTTTAGAGCAGCACCCATCAACAGGAAGATCAGGCAGCGTGCCTCAGCTGACAGCTCTCCACACCACTGGAGCTGATACTTGCAGGAATCCACTTCAGCAGGCACCACCAATTTAAACGTAATCACTTTATTATATCACATTCAGAGCCGGGCTGACACAGAGGCTAAAGAGGCTGGAGCCTCGGGGCGGAGCTCACTGCAGTGTGGGAGGGGCGCCAGGAGCAGGGCTGTGTTGTGGCTGGCTGGCCGTCTACCACCCCTGCTGTGTTTACCCTGCGCAGTGCTGGCAGGCGTCTGGTGAGAGGGCAGGAGAGCCCTGGGTGTCGCACACTGGCAGCAGAACAGCTGTTGTCCCTGGGGGGAGGGGGGGGGAATGGGAAGAGTAACTGAGCTGTGTTTCAGTCAGGTCTCATTTGACAACCACAGGATGTTAGCAATATGTCTTCTTCTATGAAAGCAGGAAGAAGAAACAGTGCAGCTTTATTGCACGATATATTTTTCTTTAAATGTTCTTATGATGTTGCCTATCCTTTAGAGCAGTGCTGTCCAACTTCATGGGCATGGAGGGCCATTTTTTTTTCAGACCCCATGGTGGAGGGCCGAAGGTTCTTGCTAGAGCCGCAGGCGCCCCCCCGGAAAAAATGCAATTAAAGGATAATTAGATTGGCAGCACTTTTCACAAAATGCAATTTAAAACAATGGTGAAGTAGAAAACACGAGGGTTCCATTGAGCGCCGAAAAATGGGTGTGGCCATGGACCAGAATGCGGGTGTGGCCACGGGTGGAGACAAATTTACATGAACTTAGCAATGTGGGACATTAGATTAGGACAGTGGTGGTGAACCTTTTGGAGGCCGAGTGTCCAAACTGCAACCCAAAAGTCACTTATCGCAAAGTGGCAACAGCAATTTAAACTACATACAAACGTTTTAACTCATACATGAACATTATGGAAAATCCAAGTTGAAAATAAACTGGGAAGATAAACAATTTCATCCATCCTACTCCTGAAAAATGGGGGGATTTTTTTTAGAACCTCCCAGTTTTATTTTCCGTTTTAAAAAGCTAAAAAAGTAGGTTTAACCAGCTGGGCGGTATGGACGAGCTCAGCTCGTCCATCACCGCCGGAGGCTGCCGCTCAGGCCCTGCTGGGCCAATTTGCATCAAATAAAGAGCAGCACACGCAGCCGGCACTTTGCCAGCCGCGTGTGCTGCCCGATCGCCGCCGCTCTGCGGCGATCCGCCGCGAGCAGCGGCGAAAGAGGGTCCCCCCAGCCGCCTGAGCCCAGCGTAGCCGGAACAAAAAGTTCCGGCCAGCGTTAAGGGCTGGATTGGAGGCGGCAGACGTCAGGACGTCGGCTGACGTCCATGACGTCACTCCGCTCGTCGCTATGGCGACGATGTAAGCAAAACAAGGAAGGCCGCTCATTGCGGCCTTCCTTGTTTATTCTGGGCGCCGGAGGCGATCGGAAGAACGCCTCCGGAGCGCCCTCTAGTGGGCTTTCATGCAGCCAACTTTCAGTTGGCTGCATGAAATAGTTTTTTTTTTTTATTCAAAAAAAAACCCTCCCGCAGCCACCCTGGCGATTTAATCAGAACGCCAGGGTGGTATTAATGCTATTGTCTCATGATGACGATTCAGCTTTTCCATAGTCTCACAGTTCGCAATCATGTGACCCCCAACAAGACAAATTCAGCAATCATGAGGCCCCCAACAAATCATGAGGCCCCCAACAAGACAAATTCAGCAATCATGATGCCCCCAACAAGACAAATTTAGCAATCATGAGGCCCCCAAAAAATCATGAGGCCCCCAACAAGACACATTTAGCAATCTAGAGGCCCCCAACAAGACAAATTCAGCAATCGTGATGCCCCCAACAAATCATGAGGCCCCCAACAAGACAAATTCAGCAATCATGAGGCCCCCAACACGACAAATTCAGCAGTCATGAGGCACATAAATAGACAGCATTTCACATAAATAAGCAGAATGCCCCTTTAATATGGTAGACACCTCTCATCTGGCTTCTAAATTCTCCTCTACTGGCTGCTGTGCCTGGCAATAGTGTTTTGGGCCGGATTGGGGATGATGTGTGGGCTGAAATGCCAGGTGACAGGTGTCCCCCCAGTTGAGGTAGTGACAGGAGCACCCCCCCAGCTAGATAGTGACAGGAGCACCCCCCCAGCTAGATAGTGACAGGAGCACCCCCCCCAGCTAGATAGTGACAGGTGCCCCCCACTTAGATAGTGACGGGTCCCCCCGACTTAGATAGTGACAGGTGCCCCCCACTTAGATAGTGACAGGTGCCCCCCACTTAGATAGTGACAGGTGCCCCCCACTTAGATAGTGACAGGTGCCCCCCACTTAGATAGTGACAGGTGCCCCCCACTTAGATAGTGACAGGTGCCCCCCACTTAGATAGTGACAGGTGCCCCCCACTTAGATAGTGACAGGTGCCCCCCACTTAGATAGTGACAGGTGCCCCCCACTTAGTGACAGGTGCCCCCCACTTAGATAGTGACAGGTGCCCCCCACTTAGATAGTGACAGGTGCCCCCCACTTAGATAGTGACAGGTGCCCCCCACTTAGATAGTGACAGGTGCCCCCCACTTAGATAGTGACAGGTGCCCCCCACTTAGATAGTGACAGGTGCCCCCTCCCAGCTAGATAGTGACAGGTGCCCCCTCCCAGCTAGATAGTGACAGGTGCCCCCCCCCCCTAGCTAGATAGTGACAGGTGCCCCCCCTAGCTAGATAGTGACAGGTGCCCCCTCCCAGCTAGATAGTGACAGGTGCCCCCCCCCAGCTAGATAGTGACAGGTGCTCCCCCTAGCTAGATAGTGACAGGTGCCCCCCACTTAGATAGTGACAGGTGCCCCCCACTTAGATAGTGACAGGTGCCCCCCACTTAGATAGTGACAGGTGCCCCCCACTTAGTGACAGGTGCCCCCCCCCCAGTTAGATAGTGACAGGTGCCCCCCCAGTTAGATAGTGACAGGAGCCCCCCCCCCCCCAGTTAGATAGTGACAGGAGCCCCCCCAGTTAGATAGTGACAGGAGCCCCCCCAGCTAGTGACAGGTGCCCCCCCAGCTAGTGACAGGTGCCCCCCCAGCTAGTGACAGGTGCCCCCCCAGCTAGTGACAGGTGCCCCCCCAGCTAGTGACAGGTGCCCCCCCAGCTAGTGACAGGAGCCCCCCCAGCTAGTGACAGGAGCCCCCCCAGCTAGTGACAGGAGCCCCCCCAGCTAGTGACAGGAGCCCCCACCAGTAACGAGCCCGTTACCTCTGTGTCCCCGCTGGCGATGCTGCCGCTGCCTCACAGATCAGACCTCACAGATCGCGGCGACTGAAGCAAGCAGAGCGCGCGCATGACACCCGCGCGGCAGAACGTCACATGCGGAAGTGACTAATGATTCACTTCCGCATGTGACGTACTCCGTGCGGGTACCATGCGCCCTCTGTTTACCTCAGTCGCCGCGATCTGTGAGGTCTGATCTGTGAGGCAGCGGCAGGACATAGGAGAGGCCACAATAAGAGGGAGCAGGCATGGCGCCGATAGCGCAAACCATGCCTGCATCCCAGGGACACGAGCGGGCCGCAGCAGGTGGCCTGGCGGGCCGGATGCGGCCCGCGGGCCGCCAGTTGGACAGCACTGCTTTAGAGCAGAGAGGACAGTCCAGGTTCGCTTTAAAGTGACCATTACCGATACAATTCTCCGGACAATAAATCGTCCTGGACCACTAAAGAAAGCTTACCGGTATATCGAATTCGATCAAATTGATGGAATCAATCCGAAAAACTTATTAATTCCACTAATCTGAGCAAATTGAATACCAGCTTTCCTTCCATTAGTGGGCCAAAAAGATCATTTCTGATCAGTTATTATCAAATCAGATTTTCAATCTTCTGGAGAATTGTATAATTAATGACCACTTTTATATAGTGCTGATGCCCTCCATAGCATGTTACCGAGTACAGAGCAATATTCCTGATTATCCTCAAAGATTAAAATGTAATCCTACCATAGTCAGTGTAATTTATCTACCATATTATTATTATAATTATGTATCTATATAGCACTGCCATGTTCTGCAGCACTTTACAGAGTACATAGTCATGTCACTGACTGTCCTCACAGGAGCTCAAAATCTAATCCCTACCATAGTCATAATTTAATATCTGACCATATAATTATTATGTATTTATGTAGTACTATGGACATCTTCTGCAGCATGTTACAGAGTACATAGTCATGTCATTGTCCTCAGAGGAGCTCACAATCTAATTCTGCCATAATCATAGTCTAATGGCCTACCATATTAATATTATTATGTATTTATATAGCATTGATATGTTCTGCAGCACTTTTCAGAGTACATATTCATGTCACAGACTGTCCTCAGAGGAGCTCACTATCTAATCCTACCATAGTCAGAGCATAATGTCCTACCATATTATTATTATTATGTATTTATATAGCACTGACATCTTCTGCAGCCCTTTACAGAGTACATACATACACATGTCACTGACTGTCCTCAGGGGAGCTCACACTCTAATCCTACCACAGTCATAGTCTAATGTCCCTTACCATATTATTATTGTGCATTTATATAGCACTGACATCTTCTGCAGCACTTTACAGAGTATATAGTCATGTCACTGACTGTCCTCACAGGAGCTCATAATCTAATCCTACCATAGTCCAAGTCTAATGCCCTACCATATTATTATTATTATTCCCTGTAGCCATCCCTTTCCCACAGCAACAGCATTCATCACTTTAGCTGTAGCCAAGAGATTTGTCTATATGAGCTTGTCCCTACGTACGACAGTTACAAGTGACTAGTTCCTACATACGACAATTATGAGCGACTGGTCCCTATAAGCGACAGTTATGGTTTGTGTGTATACTTTTAGACTGAGAGGGGGCAGTTCATAAAAGTGGGCCTAGGACACTGAAAAGTAGAAATCTGGCCCTGTGCCATGGTCACCATGTGATGTCGTCCCCAGTGCCTCTATCTGTTGTGCAGAGAGCCAGCCAGCATGCATCTGACATCTGAAATCCTGTAACTTTGCTTGAAGTTGTGGCTCGTCTGCGCTCCCGGCAAGATGACGCAGGCCGTCTCTGTAAGCTTACTGCACACATGTGGTTCAGTCATCAGAGAACAGTAAGCTTACAGAGACGGCCTGTAGGGGAAGGGGGGCGCACTTGGGCAGCTCAGCCTCTGTTGATGGTGGACCTTGTCCCGGCCCTGATCACATAGGTTAAAAGGCAGTCATCCAACGAAATACCGCTGTTTCGAGCCTCATGCTCTTTGTCAAGTTGTCAAAACTGCAGTACAATACTTATGCTGTTATTGATATTTGGAATAAAACAATCCCTAATTATAAAATTGTATAAAAACGGGCATAGTATAAATGTGAGGCAGGGAACACACTTGACAGACAGAAAAACGGAGAACTCATGTTAATTAATGGGCTAGTTCACACTGAGGCAGGGAACACACTTGTCTTTCAGTTTTCTGCAACTTTTTCTGCACACCAAGTGTATTTCTATGCAGGAGAACACGCACGTTTTTTCACAGCAGCTGATGTAATTGATAGAGAAAACTGACAAAAGGAGTCATCATGCAGAATGTTTTGTTCTGCGCGTGAAAAACTTTAAGTGTGAACTAGACCATTGATTACCATGAGTTCTCAGTTTTTGCAGTTTGTGCAGAAATCGCCCACGAAAACAGTCAAGTGTGTTCCCTGCCTGAACGTGGTTTTCGCGCGCAGAAAGAAAACTGACAAAATGTGCAGAATCATGATGCAGAATGTCTGTTTTCTCCATCAATTACATTAGCTGCTGTGAAAAAACGAACACGTTTTCCTGCATAGAAACACACTTGGTGTGCAGAAAACGTACGCAGAAAAGACGCGCAGAAAACTGAAAGACAAGAGTGTCCCCTGCCTTAATCTCCCAGATGATGCAGAGCAGCTTGATCTGTAACCCAAAGGGAGCGATATGTATAGGAGTGCTGCAGCGTGACTGTGTCACAAGAACAATCATAAGTGGGTTGTTTTGACTGAACAACGCCTGGGAGAGTCTCGCTGTGCAAGGTTAACTCACTTTTAATGCAGAAACCAAAAGCTGTAAATTACCAGCTGAAACTAGAGCACTCAAGGCCTTTGTGATGCTATACCTTGTCACTGACATAACATAATACACCCATATACCCTTCTCCACCCAGCTTTATGGTTCTTTATTTCACATCAATCCGTCTGCAATGTCAGTTACGTGACAAACTTACAGCAAGAGAAAATACAAAATGTAATGTTTTGTAACTGGAGGCCAAAGGTTTATATTCTGTTATATGGCAAACCAGCCACCCCTGAATCCAGCTAGACTGGTCCTCCCCTAGCTGGCTGAAGCAAATAAAGAAACAAAGCTCCAGCCAGATAATATTGCTAAACGCTGTTTAGTGTCAACACCATTTGTGTTTATTGCAACGTATCACTGCAACACTGGAGCAAGAGGGGAAACATCAGAGCTGAGTAAACAGGATTTGTTTGGCGTGACCCAGAAAAACATACAAAACAAGCGCTTTGCCAATTCCGTCTTGAAACAGATTTGAGGTTAAGCAAGAAGAGCTAAACAGCATTGCATGTAGCAAAGTCGGAAACAGTAAATTCGGGCGCCTGAGGCTAGTGGACAAATCGGGCGCCGCCATTCACTCCTATAATAAATATCGTTTAATGGGCGCCCGATAGGAAAAAAGGGCGCCGGTGAAAAATAACGTTTTAAAAGCGGCGCCCAGAGACTTAATGTTTTATTACTGCTTCTCATGATTACACATTATTTAATGATTTATACATTTTTAAATATTATTTTTAAACGAAAAACAGTACAATATTTTTTTTCAAACATTATTTTTAAACGAAAAACAGTACAATTTTTTTACATTATTTTTA
The DNA here is from genome assembly GCF_040937935.1 of Hyperolius riggenbachi. NCBI lineage: Eukaryota > Metazoa > Chordata > Amphibia > Anura > Hyperoliidae > Hyperolius > Hyperolius riggenbachi. The sequence goes on from NC_090647.1 coordinate 66,208,402, forward strand.
AACGAAAAAACCAACAGGGGGGTCTTAGGTTTAGGCACCAACAGGGGGGTCTTAGGTTTAGGCACCAACAGGGGGGTCTTAGGTTTAGGCACCAACAGGGGGGTCTTAGGTTTAGGCACCAACAGGGGGGGTCTTAGGTTTAGGCACCAACAGGGGGGGTCTTAGGTTTAGGCACCAACAGGGGGGGTCTTAGGTTTAGGCACCAACAGGGGGGGTCTTAGGTTTAGGCACCAACAGGGGGGGTCTTAGGTTTAGGCACCAACAGGGGGGGTCTTAGGTTTAGGCACCAACAGGGGGGGTCTTAGGTTTAGGCACCAACAGGGGGGGTCTTAGGTTTAGGCACCAACAGGGGGGTCTTAGGTTTAGGCACCAACAGGGGGGTCTTAGGTTTAGGCACCAACAGGGGGGTCTTAGGTTTAGGCACCAACAGGGGGGTCTTAGGTTTAGGCACTAACAGGGGGGTCTAGGGGTTAGGGGTAGGTACAGGGAGGGTTACTTAGGCACCAACAGGGGGGGTCTTAGGTTTAGGCATCAACAGGGGGGTCTAGGGGTTAGGGGTAGGTACAGGGAGGGTTACTTAGTAATTTTTTTTTTAACGTTATTATACGTTTCAGTATTTAAACGAAAGATTAACGTTTTTACAATTGCCGATTTAATGCACATTATTTAATGATTTATAACTTTAAAAAACATTAATTTTAAACGAAATACAGTACAATACATTTTTAAACGTTATCCATGCTTATCGTTAAAAACCCGGCGCCCTTTTTTCCCAGCGCCCCTTTTTAACGTACGCAGCAAAGTCACCCAATTCATGGCATCCCAGCTTAAACTCCCTAGTGGTAGAATTACTTCTGGATTTTAGGGTCTAAAAGCAGTGACATTTTTTCACAACCCTTCAAGTGTACCTAAGGGGAAATGAGGAAAATGCCCACATGCACAAAACACCCACATGGGGCTTCTTGCAGGCCTTCCCCTGCTGCCATTGGGCAGCTTTGTCTCTCCCTGGCCGCTCCCCCGCCTCCCTGCTCGCTGATCTGTGTGCGACACACACAGAGCACCGTTTCCAGCGTCATGACCCCAGCGGTCACGAAAACCGAAACTAAGAGAGCAGACTACAGGAGAGGCGGAGAGCTTTGAGGATCCCGGCTACCTGATACGCCCAGCCTCCTGGATCAGGTAGCATTGTTTATTTTATTTTAGAACCCCACCTTGGGTTCCCTTTAACCACTTGAGGACCCACCCTTTACCCCCCCTTAAGGACCAGCGCTGTTTGTTGTAATCTGTGCTGGGTGGGCTCTGCAGCCCCCAGCACAGATCAGGGTGCACGCAGAGCGATCAGATCGCCCCCCTTTTTTCCCCCCTATGGGGATGATGTGCAGGGGGGGTCTGATCGCTCCTGCGTGCAGGCATGTTGCGGGGGGGGGCACCTCAAAGCCCCCCTCCGCGGCGACATTCTCCCCCTCCCTCTCCTACCTTTCCCCCCCGGTGATCCGGGCTGCACAGGACGCTATCCGTCCTGTGCAGCCAGTGACAGGACGTCCCGTCACATGGCGGCGATCCCCGGCCGCTGATTGGCCGGGGATCGCCGATCTGCCTTACGGCGCTGCTGCTCAGCAGCGCCGTACAATGTAAACAAAGCGGATTATTTCCGCTTGCGTTTACATTTAGCCTGCGAGCCGCCATCGGCGGCTGCTTCCTGATTAATCAGCCTGCAGCTGGCGCCGCAGTACTGCGTCGCTGGTCCTGCAGCTGCCACTTTGCCGACGCACGGTATAAGCGTGCGGTCGGCAAGTGGTTAAGACCCTAAAAGCATGGGGAAAAAAAAAAAAAAATCACTCCACTATATACTGTAGATCTGCAGCAGCCTTGCATAGAACTCACTTCCCCTAGATCCAGCACTGCAATTCTCCCTCCAACCACCGGGCGGTGCTCTATCGGTATAGTGAGATCGCCGTCTTTCGCCATGTGACAGTTGGCAATCTATTAAGAGGGATAGAGAGCCTCCAAGGACTGGATCTCAGGGGAGGGGAGTCAGCGTCTGGATCCCATGAGAGGTGAGTTACAAACGGCCGCTGCACAAAGGTTCTGCTTATACCTCCCGGTGGCTACCCAGAGTCAGTCTCAGGGTTACCGCTCCGAGCTGCGGATTTCTGACCCGAGCCTGACTCGGGGTTACCGCTAAGGAGGTTAAACTGACACGATTTAGAATTTGACTGTAGAAATGTTTGGAAACTTGTCTATTGCAGTAAGTACATCACTGAATGACCCAGATTTGAAATTCTGATATGCTGTGTTTATTGTTGCCTCCCTGAAAATACAAGCAACCCCCTCTCCCACTAGAGTTACAATATCAGTGCCTAAAATGGCTCTAAATGCCAATTTTGTAGTACACAGTGGTGGTCATGTGACCAACACTGCTTATTGTCCTCCAATGACAATGTGGCTCATGTGCTGTGCAAGCAACCTCTTCTCCCCTATGCCATTCGAACGGTTGCCCTATCCTCAGGGCCGGATTTACCATAAGGCACTGTAGGCTCGTGCCTATAGGCGTCTCATGATGGAAAAAGCAGCTCACTCTCCTCCCCAAGTGCCTCCCTCCTTCCCTATACAGAATTCCGAGCGGAGTGTAAATGATGGTTACTCACCTGGGTCTTGGCATTCCACTGATGAGATCTCCCTTCTTTCAGGGGCACCTCTAGCTACCTAATACTGAGGGTACCTGTAGCTACCTAATACTGAGGGTACCTGTAGCTACCTATGACGTGCAAGAGAAGTAAGGCAGAAGCGACAGCTGGGCTAGCCAGCACACTTGGGGCTTGATTCACAAAGCCGTGATAACTCTTATCACGGTCGTGCTAGTGTTTTGCGTGCACTATAACACATACACAAGTAACGGTTTTCGCACGCAATCGCAGTTTTTCACACACAAACGGTTGCATTTCGCGCAAAGCGTGACCTTTTTCGAGAAAATTCGTGATTGCGTGCGAAACCCATTACGCACATTATAGCGCACATAAAACGCTCTGTGCAACAAGCCCTTGTTGTGTAGTTTGACAGGGGTTTGTAGGTTCATGAAGGGCAAAGTCTAGGCTGCCAAAACATCTCTGCCTACGGGCTCCTTAGGTAAATCTGGGCCTATACTTCTTTATTGAACCCTGGTTGACCATATACCCAGACTAAAAAACAGCTTTTCTCATCTGCCATAAACTTTTTAATCTCAGAATCTTCTCTGAAATCATGAACACAGAGTACAAATTGTTTAAATATTTGAAACACTTGGCATACCTGTATAATTCCTCTATTTCTACCTTTGTTACTATCATTAGGTGGAAACCGTGGGGCTTTTATGAGAAGTAATTTTGTTGTGTTACACAATGACAAAGATCTTGAATCATGCATGTAACATGGCCATTAGTGTACTTGTGTAATTGTGTGTTTAAGATGTGGCCCTGATTAATATAAAATTATGTACGTTACTTATTTTAGCCACATATTAAACTGGTATGTCACCTACTGCAATACAAGCTGGTAGTCTGTGCTTTTGCTAACAATCAACTAGATCCAGTAACCGAATACATGGAAAGCAAAAGGGTCTAAACTTACTTAATACTTACCTGGAGCTTCCTCCAGCCCCCTGCAGTACCGTTCGCTCCCTCCCTGTCCGTCCTGTCCCCTCACTTCTGCCGCAGTGGAGCCTGCAATTCAGCCGGGTTGTAGGCCCACTGAGCATGTGCGGTCTTGGCCATACGTGCGAGAACGCCAGCGCATACCACTAAGGCTGCATCCGAAATGACAACCATCTCATGTGTGCAGCACCTAAATAGGCTTTCTGCACTAGCTGGTTGTCATTTCAGATGCAGCTTTAGTGGTATGTGCTGGCGTTCTCCTCGCTGTCCCACAAAATGTAAGTAAAACATTTTTTTTTGCTTAGCTGCTCCCAAGGTTTTAAATTTAGGTTAGGTCACTTGCCCGGTGGTTTGCCTCACTGTGGCACAAGTGTCTAGTACTTTATACTTTGCATGCAAACCATATTGGAAGCTAAAGTTCCTCCTAGTGTAATAAATGTTAGCATTGTTTTGGATGCAGGGCATGCATTTTTTAGCCCTACGTGCCCCCGGTCGCACAGGAGAATTCCGCATAAGTTCAATTACAGTCCTAATGAAGAGCACAAGCGATTGGAGGGTGTGCGCGGCCAGGATCGTGCATGCGCAGCAGTCCCCAATTAGCTCAGCTGGGGACTTTACCAGGGCTAACAATGGTGCAATGGAGCAGCCCAGGAAAAAAAAAAAAAGGAAGCAGATGTAACATGGGGGGCTGGAGGAAGCCACAGTTAAGTATAAATCCTTTTAATTTCAATGTCTCAGGTTTATGTCTCAATGCTTTAAAAGACAACTGTAGCGAAATATATGTGGCAACTGAATACTTAGAGAACCTGTATCAAAAATACATCAATGCTTGCATCGACCATTCTGTTTATATGACAACAGCCTTTATTCAATTAACCTTTTCTCCTGAGATTTCTCCTAGGAGATAATTTATCAATTTCTTTAACCACTTGACAATCAGGGATTTTTTCAGTGATCGGTGCTGCGTGGGCTCTACAGCCCGCAGCACCGATCAGGAGTGCAGCAGGGCGATCAGACTACCCCCCTTTTTTCACCACTAGGGGGATGTCCTGCTGGGGGGTCTGATCGCCACCGGCTGCATTTTCTTAGCGGGGGGGGGGGGGCTCTTCAAAGCCCCCCTCCGCAGCGTTCTCCGCCCTCTTGCCCGCTCCCTCCCTCTCCCTTCCCCTCTGAGCGGCGCAGGACGGATATCCGTCCTGCGCCTGATGGGATAGGCTTCTGCCTATCAGATGCCGGCGATCCCCGGCCAATCAGAGGCCGGGGATCGCCGATCTCCATCACGGCACTGCTGCGTAGCAGCACCGTATTGATGGATTTCTTCCCCGCGTGTTTACATTTTGCCGGCGAGCCGCGATCGGCGGCTCTCCAGCTGTTCACGGAGACTCCCTCCGTGAACTGACATGGAAAGGCCGCTTGAACGAGCGGCCGTTTCCACGGAAACCCTCAACCAGTTTATGCCAATCGGCGTTATCTGGTCGTCAAGAGGTTAGCATTACTTTTCAGCCCACTGCAATTGAAAAAGTGCAATAAAGTAGATGAAAAGGTGCGATCAAAATTATTCTTAGTATTTTCTTGTTTGTAAGTGGTTTACAAGGCGTTTTATTGACAAGGTGTGAACATGTCACCCAGGAGAAAAACCTAAATGCACAATGGAAATAGCTGGGTGAACAGCATCACAGGCCTAACAAGCCTGGAAGTTAGCCGGTGCCAAGTCTCAGCTGGATTGCTCACACAGCTTTAACACCTGAGGAAGGTTTATCCGTAACATGTAATGTTTTTGTCCACTCAATACAGCAATAATTTTGCAGCCAGTGGTGTGCCGTCTCTTTTTTGTTTTATGAAAAACCTAAATGCATATGGGCTCATGAGTTTAAAATACGATAGCTATGGAGTTGTCTTGGGGATGTGAAAGAAGTGGGCAGAAGGTCAGTGGCTTAGCAATAGGGGATGCAGAGGTTGCCACTGCACCGGGGGCCTCTGGACCAGAGGGGCCCACTAGGGACCTTTCTTCATCCAACTTATTAGCTTTGCATTATGGCTATGCTGGTAATAAACACCTCTATATGTGCATATTGTTAGGTTTTGAGGCTCCACATCAATAAGAGTGCTTGAGGGCCCAGTGTAAAACTAGCACTGGGGCCCCAAGCTCCTTAGTTACATCACTGCACAAGGTATTACAGCCTTAAAAAGCTAACAGTGCACCATTGTATTTGTTGAGATTTCAGGAGATTTGCAGCCCTGCAGAGAGTTGCTGAAGTGCGGTGCTCTGCAGAGACCTGCCCTGTGGTTGGACCGAAGCTGGCATCGCACAAGACTGTTTCTCAGTATAACCTGACCTGCAACCTGTCCTGTCTAACACAGCCCAATTAGGGCACTTTTCCAATACCAGTGTTTTGCGACCGAATTTTGATTGCTTGCAGATTGCAAAGCGCAGTCAGACTGATGGAAGCTGCAGTGCAAGTTTGCATCATGATATTTTTCCCAATCACCATCCTGTGGCATTTTTGCTGTGTCTGAGCTCCTATACATAGTATAGGAGGAGCGCAGGAAAGTTGTACAGCAATTACGCAGCTATACGATTTTCTGATTTGCCGACTGAACCCCAAACGCACTGCAATCGCATTGTACATCGGACAGGTATCTGTAGTATTGCAGAAGTGGAAAACTGAAAGAAACGGGATTGCATTTCTTAGTGGCAAGGACCCTTAAGCTTCATACAGACGCTAGATGGGACTCAGCTGAGATGGCCGATATAGAGCACCTTTGCAGAGAATCTAGGGTTTGTACAGCACCCCCCTACACACACACACCCCACCACAGTGGAGTAGATCGATTCTGCAGAGAAGAGCACTGTTCTCCACCACTCACCCAGCATGCAGCGTCACACTTCTAGCAAACTGTTTAGTCGCCCCTCTACCCCTCTCTCCGTAGTAACAGAACGAGAGGCCACCAACGTTATGGTGTCAAACCTACAATGTCATGCGAGGGAACAAGTCCCCATCACTGCTGAGCAGCTTACCTCATACGTGTGTACCAGGCTTTATTGTAAGCAGCTCTCAGATTTTACTTACACAAGACATCATTATAGACGTTTCCGCTAAACTCAGGAGTCTGTTTAATTGCAGTCTATTGCAGATCCCAGAATGCAATGCATGCTTCTAGAGCACAACACTGGCCAACACCGAGAATGTCCTGCACTGACAACTGTCAAATAAGTCTACTCCTTTGATTCAGACTGAATATTACAGAAGTCAGAAAATGCACGTGGGACATAATTATAGAAAATGTAGAGATTCTCAGTGAGAAACCTTTACAGAGATGTATGTGAAATTTGATTTATATGAGCCACTTCTTGAAGCACAGCCCTGGCAAACATATGGGGCTTATCTAACACTTATTACAGCAACTTTGCTTTATATGCTGGGCTATCTTTTAGCTCCGATTTGTGGGGTAGATAGAAAGAGGCAAACACAGAATGCATTGAAGACATACTGTATACAGAACATATATGAGGAAATTTAGGAGAAAAAATACAGAACACACAAGGGAGAGACAACTGGCAAGGGAAGGTATAATTGCTCGTCAAATCACAGAACATGCCATTATAGCAAGCAATGCAGTCATTTGTGATACTATAACTCTGTATGGCCATCCATGCACAAAACTGTACAAAGGGGGAAAGAACCCCCAATAATTCTCACAGGTCTTAATATAGGACAGAAAAGTTTTAAACTACACCTGAAGTGAGAGGGACACGGAGGCTGACATTTTAAAAACAATACCAGTTGCCTGGCTGTGCTGATGACTATCTGCATCTAATAGACCCTAAGGGCCCTTTCACAACGGGGTGTTGTGGTATTTTTACATCACCCCACCACCGCGCAATGAATGTCTATGGAGACTTTCATATTGTGACGTTACGGCGCGACGGAAGTGACATTTGCACCGCATCCCCCGGAAGTAATGTAAGTCTATGGTGACGAGTGGATTTTTAAAAAAATTATAGACGCGACGTTGCGGTGAACAATTGTATTTTAACAATACGCTTCCGCATACCCGAAGCAGGAAGTGACGGCAAGCGCACGCCACACGCGCATCACTTCCTGGTTGGCTGTTTGCCAGACAGGGTTCCCTGAATGCCTGTTTTTGACGGTGCGATGCAGTGCGTCGGGTACAATCCGCCAGCGCTGGTTTACAGTGTGAAACCAGCATGCGAATACCTACAGCAGTTGCGTGCGACTCCTGGCCAAGTCGTGGGCTAAGAGGGCCGCCAGTGGTAGAATCGAGGGACCCCAGACGCAGAGGGACCTCACGGATTACGGGGGCTGGAGGAAGCCCCAGGTAACTACTTTTTTTCTGCTCAGGGTCTATTTAACCCTTTGCACACTTGCACACAAATACTCATTCACACACATTGAAAAAGAACCACTATCCTTAAAGCTGATAGAAAAAGTCAGAGATTTTAGTTGGCAACACAATGCATTATTTCAGGTAGTCCTGTACGCCGCACTGGAGGCTCCTCTGGGTAAGTATGTGTCCTAACTCTGGCCCTATAACATGCATAATGCAGCCATACAGTGCATAAACCTATCCAACAGATTAGAAGCATGGTAGAATCCCGTAATATACAATTCTGATATAGTAAAACTATTTCATTACTTTCATACTACAGACTCGCTCTCCCACTGCTTTTTTCACCATCAGTTTTTCAATGTCCTCACTGACTACATCTTCCATTGACTAACAATTTGGAATCCAACTCACCATCAGTGCCAACAGCTACTGTCACAGAGAGAGATGGTGAGCGGAAATCTAACAGGCAGACAAGGAATAAAACCTCCCCCTCCTCAAAGCTACTCAAGCAAAGCTTGGGCTGGAGCTTCCATTTAAAGGGAATACATTAAAGAACATTCCTACATTAAAGCTGTGTTCCTATTACAGCAGAAAACTGACTGTTTTACTGCATCAGAAAACTGACAGTGGCCAGCTCTGATTTTGTACTTGCGAGGTCATTGTAAAAACCACTGTCCCCAATGAGGCCAGTTAATGAGTCAGTCAGGCCCAACATTTTACACAGAACCAGTCAGCGCCAAACAGCGGATAAATACCAGTCAGCACTAAGAAACTCCTGATAAAGTGTCGGTCAAAGCCAGAAAGTGTAATAAGAATGGAACGCAGTATGGAGCACATCGGAATAGAGGCGGTGGCTTAGGAGAGAGTTAACCCTTGTATAAACAGCCCCCACATACACACACACACACTCTGGGACAATTTTGCTTATCTCTAGGTAAGACTGAGGCCATGCAATGATCATATGAAGAGGGGGGTGGCAGTCAGTTGGTTAGTAGTGGAGTCTGCCAGGGACTCTAAGAAACCACAATGATGTATTGCAGTCCACAAAATAGTATTAAAGGACAACTGAAGTGAGAGGGATATGGAGGTTGGCATATTTATTTCCTTTTAAACTATACCAGTTGCCTAGCAGCCCTGCTGATCTATTTGGCTGCAGTTGTGTCTGAATAACACCAGAAACAAGCATGCAGCTAATCTTGTCAGATCTGCCAATAATGTGAGAAACACCTGATCTGCTGCATGCTTGTTCAGTTGGAGGAGGAATTGCAATGGTCATGCTGACAAGTCACTGCAGGAGCACACAGGCTCACTATCAAAGGGCATCTACCTCCAGTGAGCATCACTACATGGGGACATTGAAAGAAGTACTCATGCATTAATTTGCAATGGAAAACATACATAGACTTACAAATCATGCATAGATATGCCTTGAGATTTAAATTCCTATTGAGACCCATAAGGATACAAGATATTTACCCTATGTATCAGGGGTCAGGAACCTTTTTGGCTGAGAGAGCCATAAACGCCACATATTTTAAAATGTATTTCCCTGAGAGCCATATAATATGTTTCAAACTGGGACAGTAGGGCTCACATCCCTGTTGCCATGGTGATGTGTACACAGTTGATCCGCTGGGCAGTGAAATTGTCAGACACTTGTTCAGCTTCTCTTTGGTTTCAGCAACATCAGCAATTTTTCCTGAGAGCCAGACAGGAGAAATACAAACTAACAGTTTGTACAATTAGCTAGCTGACTTGGGGGTTGAGTCACTTTGTAGGACGAGATCTCCGCACTTTTGCCCAATAGGCTGCCTGTAAAGTGACAGACTGCCTATTGGGCCAATCAAAGTGCAGGGATCTCGTCCTACAAAGTCACTGGAGCTGACAGGATCCAGAGTGGGACAATTGGAGCAGCTGTTCATTTTGGGGGAGCGGGAGTAAGTTATTAGTGCATGTTACAGCAGTAACATGCCTACTTTGAAAATGTTACTTGCACTGTCACACTAAGCTGCGCTGCTTGATCAGTGTAGCTTAGTGAATCAATTGTGAGCCAGAAGTAGCCATCAAAAGAGCCACATCTGGCTCCTGAGCCATAGGTTCCCTACCCCTGCTATATATCTACATGGCCTCCCTGCACTACAAATGGTCATCAATGTCACCTCTTAAGGCAGAGATGGACAGCCTGTAAATGCCCTGAACTATAGTTCACCTGACATAACTGTTGTGAAATTCTGCATAGTACACAGCTAATGATATTTCCATTGGAAACGGACTGTGGAAAATATGCCAGTTACTTTAAAATGCAGATTTTTCCTGCAGTGGGTATTTAATTACTGGTGACGGAACCAAAAATGTAAATTGTACCTGAGACGTAAAACAAATTACAAAAATATACATATCTGGGGCTTCCTCCAGCTGCTAATCCGCCCGCCACCATCCTCCTGCAGTGCCTGGATCCCTTGCAAGTCGGTTCAGTGCGCTTGCACTCCCCGCGCAGGAGCAGAACACTCCCGCTGACTGGGGTGCGAGAGAGGGCACATACATGGTGTGCCGCGTATGCACAGTTCCTCCTGACTGGCTGAATCGCAAAGGATCCAGGCGGCGCAGGAGAATGGTCGAGAGACCAGTGAGCCTTAAAGTGGTCTGAAAGCCAGCATTTCTACTTTGCGTTAAAAGATTCCTCACATCTTGAAAGCTACTATTCTAGATTTTTTTTATTTTAGCAGATCACTGAAATGGTTAAACAAAGCACTTTGTCCTGCTATTCAGCTTCAAATCCACAACCAAACTGGAGATAACAGTATCTTTGTTTGCATTCCACTGTTGATACATGTGTGTAAACATAGCGTAACAGGTGAAAAGGAGTCCTCTGTGAAACTCTGCTTCAGACACACATACCGCTCAGAACAACTAATTAGAAGATGTTAATATATAATAAAAAGCAGTTTGAATTAAATGCAACGGCAGCTTTCGGGGCAAGATAAACTACACTTTGGAAACTTGTAATTTGTAAACAGACAATATTGCTTATGCACAAAAGCAAATATAACTGTATGAGTAATAAAAAAATAGGAAAACACATTTTTATTGAATGTTATGTCGGAGTTTCACACCACTTTAACAGAGCTGGAGGATGCCCCAGGTATGTATATTTTTTATTTGTTTTACATCTCAGGTTTACTTGAAATACTCCTACAGTATGAACAAACGGTCCAATTGTTCAGACAAGCGCCAAGCAATGGTTACCTTTTGTGGTGGCTTTAGCAGTGGTTGGCGGAGGTGCAGTGTGGGTTGTGTTGGTGTCGGTGCTGTTGGTTGTTGCAGGTGCTGTGGAACTGGTTATATGAACAGTACTGGTCGGAGCTACAACAGGAGCCTCTGTTGGTTTTGGCTTAGCAGTTGTCACAGCTTTACTCGTTACTGGAGGAACAGCTGTAAGAAAGCAAAACAAATACACAAAGCATGAACGAAAATAAAATAAAAGGCCAATTCAGTTACAGCAGAGTTGACGGTTAGTGAAATAATTGCTAAACATCCTGAATACTCATGACACATCTTCCTATAGGATAATATGTACTGGGGAAGCAGTTCCATCAATCCCTAAACCGATTTCTGCCAAAATGTAATTAAACGATGCAGATTAATGGTTACTGCCCCGAACAAAAAACAATAGTATTGCTGTTAGTAAAGTGCTTGATAAAGGGCAATCAGCCCGAAACGTTGTGCTGGTTTTGTCATGCTGTATAACCGCTGTACGGAATGAAATAAATACAAGCATTGGATAAGCAAAGGGTTGAGCTCTGAATGGAATGTGCATGGATTTGATTTTTGGAGGAGTGATGACCCTCTTTCCCATCAGAACTCCCCACACTATGGCCTTGATTCATAAACAGCAGTGCGATAAAAAAAATCTTGTCGGGAAAATACGGCACTCGGTATTTTCCCGGTCTGTGTGCTAATTCATAAAGATTTCCCCAGCTGCCCATGGAGGTCGGTAAATTACCGCAGCCCATTGAGCGGTAGAGTAGAGCAGTGTCTCGATTCTCTCTTTGCCCAGCAGAAATGAATCACACAGACGGCTCTCTCCACTGATGACTCAGACAGATGAGTCACACAGTCTTTCCCTGCCTGCAGAAATGACTCACACAGAGGGCTCTCTGGCTCTCTCCACTGATGACTCAAACAGACTACGGATCTCTGCACTTTGCATTAATCAGAGCTGTCAGAGCTGTCGGTAACTCGTTAAGACCTCACTAGAGGTGTCGGTAACTACCGCCAGGCTTGCCGCTTGTTGAAGGCTTTATGAATTGACATTTGCTGACAATTTACTGACATGTGTTGTCGGTAACTGCAGCCAAGTCGGTAATTTAGCTCCCTGGTCGGTAATGTCAGCTTTTCATGCGGTAACAGCCTTTATGAATTGACATTTTGCTAAGTGGTCGGTAAAGTCTGCTGTTTTCAGCATTACCGCATGAGGCTTTATGATTATAATGCTTTATGAATCGAGGCCTATATGATCAGATTCCTGAGGCCCGCAGACCAAACACTGGCAAATCCAGCGCAGGAGATTTGGGCGCAGCCGGCGCCACCATAGCCCATAATAGGAATTATGGCTATAGCGGCGCACAGTGAGTAAACGGCACCGTCAGAAGACGGAGCTGAAGTTACTTTTAAAACACTGTAATTGGGCCGCCAGCAATAGGTGGAAGCTGAATTACATCATTCCCCACCATCCACATGGACCTGGAGGGGGAATAGTAATTAACGTTGAAGGGAACTTGTGCAGAAGCAGCTGTATCCTGTGCCCAAGTCTCCCGGCGGTGAATCCTCTCGTACGCCTGCAGACTACTTTTGCTGTGTAAGAATGTTGGCTGTTCCTATTCAGTAAGCCAGTACCTATGCAGTAAGGAATCCTCTGGCAAGACTCCCTAACGCTGCCGGGTGGCCTTTCGATCGCTTTTAGTGGCTGCAGCTCTCAAGTGCTTTGAATCCAACAGGAGAAAAGTGTTATACAAATGTTAGCATTATTATTATTATTATTATTATTATTATTTCATAGCTAGTTGGACATGAAGTGGCCTGTACTTCTGTAGTAATCAAATATGATCGCTAGGGTGAGAGTTTAAGGCTCCCTGCACACTGCAAATCCGATTTGCGATCCTGATTTTCCCTGGATGCTACCAAAAGAAAAAAAAAACGTGCAAAAAAAAAACCACAGCATGCAGTATCGATTAAAAATCGGAATCATGTGAAAATGATAAAAAAAAAAAAAAAAACAGGATTGCATGTAGTGTGCAAGAGGGCTAAGGGAGTTTTGATACTATACTGCTGCATCTCTAAGAAAGGGCAGAGCGAGGCTTCTGTACAGCATTGGGGCCCTGAACTGCTGCCCTATGGATCGCTACGGGTGGCAATCAGGGGTGTGCATGCATCTTAACCAAGTACAAGTGACACAAGGGATTAATAGACTAGGTAGGAGTTAACCAACTAATTTCCTGTGACACTATTTAACATTTTTTCTTTTTACTTAAAGTGGACAAAAGGAAAACAGAGAAATGCACCCTGTATGTATTTAGAGAGTTTAGCCTGTCTAATTCCCCCTTATTCGTGTCTAATCACTAGTTGTAATTTGATCTCCCGTGTCACATGACTGCCTATGGCAAATCAGCAGATCAGCCCATTAGAAAGCACGGGCTGTAAACAATATGTCTGCTTCCGTAAATCAGGAAATAGAAACAGTGCAGATTTATTTTAGGATTTGCATCAACTGGAACAAAGTAATGTTCTTTGTTTAAAGGTTCTCATGCATTTGTGTATCTTTTAGAGCAGAGAGGAGCTCTGAGTTCAGGTCCGCTTTAACGTTTAATGTACAATTGCTGCCACTTCATATAGTAACAATCCTTCACTTTGGAAAGTGTGCATCGGCCCCAGGCAGGAGCAGGTAGGGGAGCATGTGGCGGCCACGACTTTCATTCCTGGACGTTAAAGTAGCATCCAGGAGACTGAACTGGCTAAGCTTTGAATCAGTGTCATGAAAATGATGATCATTTTCTAATCCTTTAGGGCCCGTTCACGCTGGCAACAGTGCTGAGCTGTGCCCATGGAAGAGTAAGGAATGGTGCAGCACAATTCAATACATGTGAAAGGCAAGAATTATGCAGAATTACAATATGTAATATAATAAATTACGATTTTTTTTAACTTCAGTTTTACTTCCCCCTAACTATATCTGCAATTTGTTCACATAATCAACAAGATAGACGCAACTAGGAGAACAGTTTTGCAGATTCAGACAATTTCCCAGGTAATTTATCATATGTCCTAATCTACATTACAGCTGCTGGAAGCTTGGTGACAGCAGCCCTGATAAGGTTTCCATAAACAACCAGCATACACATAGCAGCAGAAATAGTGCAGGAGACTGTTATAAATCCTCTGCTGGTATGTGAGGCTGCTACCTGTATAACAAGGTGTGCTGGTCTTGTGATGTGAGACCTTGTAAGCACTGAAAGATTTCCCAACTCGTGTGATATATGAGATACATAAACTGCAAGCCTGGACATGTTTATTCCATAACACAAGAGATACATTACAGTAACTCATGAATAGCATGGGCAATGCCGACACTATGGTGGTCTAAAGGTGCTTAAAGTGAGTCTGAAGCCAAAATTAAATAAAACCAAAAAACACTCAAACAGATACTTACCTGAATGGGGGAAGGCTCTTGGTTCTAAAAAGCCTTCCCTTTCCTCCTACGGTCCCCGCAGGCTTCGACTGATGGGTCAGAGACTGCGCTCTGCGCTGCTAGGCTTTAGAAGTCTTCGACAGTCCCAGTGCTCCTGAAGAGGGGCGGCTCCTTACTGCGCATGTGCAAGCGCGCTCTCTCTCGAGAATGGGCAGTATGGAGCCGCCGTCTTTGAGAGCACTCAGACTCCTTAAGCATACTGCAGAAGAAGATTTGAATGGGCAGAGCCAGGGCTGGAATGAGGGGACCGTGAGAGGAACGGGAAGGCTCTATAGGGCCTAGAGCCTTTCCCCCTCCTTAGGCAAGTATCTGTTTTTCTTTTTTATTGGGAAACAATTAAAGTGGACCCAAATTAAAAATACAAGATTTCAGAAATAAAATCTATTTTCTAAATTATAATAATAAATAGCAGCCTTTTTTTTAGCTGCATGATGACAAATATAAAATATTTTACATTTATTGGAGGAACCCCTCCCTTCCTTTCAAATTGCTGGGACAAAATCCGACAAACTGGTGAAGTAGGTGGTGTCCGGCAAAGGAGGAATTGCTAATGGCTGCCCCCAGTATATTCCTAGTTATGGAAAGAGGAGGGTGAAAAGCATGCACTGAAATGCTCATAGGCTCGAAGGAGTGTTTATTTATCTTTGTATGTGTCAGAGTGGTGCAACTAAATATTTTTAATAAAAAAAAAAAAAAAAAGTTTGGTTTGGGTCTGCTTTAACCACTTCCCGACCGCCTAACGCACAGAGGCGGCTGGGAAGTGGAGCCCTGAAGGACCGGCTCACCCACAGAGGCGGCGGTCCTTCTAAGGGCATGGGCGGAGCGATGTTAACCCCGCGATCGCCGCATACAAAGTGTATAATACACTTTGTAATGTTTACAAAGTGTATTATACAGGCTGCCTCCTGCCCTGGTGGTCCCAGTGTCCGAGGGACCACCAGGGCAGGCTGCAGCCACCCTAGTCTGCACCCAAGCACACTGATTTCTCCCCCCCCTGCCCCAGATCGCCCACAGCACCCATCAGACCCCCCCCCCCTGCCCACCCCCCAGACCCCTGTTTGCACCCAATCACCCCCCTAATCACCCATCAATCACTCCCTGTCACTATCTGTCAACGCTATTTTTTTTTTATCCCCCCCCCCCCCCTGCTCCCTGCCCCCTCCTGATCACCCCCCCACCCCTCAGATTCTCCCCAGACCCCCCCCCCCCCGTTTACTGTATGCATCTATCCCCCTGATCACCCGTCAATCACCCGTCAATCACCCGTCAATCACCCGTCAATCACCCGTCAATCACCCGTCAATCACCCGTCAATCACCCGTCAATCACCCCCTGTCACTGCCACCCATCAATCAGCCCCTAACCTGCCCCTTGCGGGCAATCTGATCACCCCCCCACACCAATAGATCGCCCACAGATCCGACATCAGATCACCTCCCAAATCCATTGTTTACATCTATTCTCTCCTCTAAACACCCACTAATTACCCATCAATCACCCATCAATCACCCCCTATCACCACCTGTCACTTTTACCTATCAGATCAGACCCTAATCTGCCCCTTGCGGGCACCCAATCACCCGCCCACACGCTCAGATTGCCCTCTGACCCCCCCTTATCAATTCACCAGTGCATTAATTACATCTGTTCTTCCCTGTAATAACCCACTGATCACCTGTCAATCACCTGCCAATCACCTATCACCCATCAATCACCCCTGTCACTGCCACCCATCAATCAGCCCCTAACCTGCCCCTTGCGGGCAATCTGATCACCCACCCACACCATTAGATCGTCCGCAAACCCGCCGTCAGATTACCTCCCAAATGTATTGTTTACATCTGTTATCTTCTCTAAACACCCACTAATTACCCATCAATCACCCATCAATCACCCCCTATCACCACCTGTCACTGTTACCTATCAGATCAGACCCTAATCTGCCCCTTGCGGGCACCCAATCACCCGCCCACACGCTCAGATTGCCCTCAGACCCCCCTTTATCAATTCGCCAGTGCAATATTTACATCTGTCCTTCCCTGTAATAACCCACTGATCACCTGTCAATCACCTGCCAATCACCTATCACCCATCAATCCTCCCGTCACTGCCACCCAACAATCAGCCCCTAACCTGCCCCTTGCGGGCAAACTGATCACCCACCCACACCAATAGATCGCCCGCAGAGCCGACATCAGATCACCACCCAAGCGCAGTGTTTCCATCTATTCTCTACCCTAAACACCCACTAATTACCCATCAATCACCCCCTGTCACTGCTACCTATCAGATTAGACCCCTATCTGCCCCTAGGGCACTCAATCACCCGCCCACACCCTCAGAATGCCCTCAGACCCCAGCCCTGATCACCTCGCCAGTGCATTGCTTGCATCTATTCCCCCCTCTAATCACACCTTGAGACACCCATCAATCACCTCCTGTCACCACCTAGCACACCTACCCATCAGATCAGGCCCCAATTTGCCCCGTGTGGGCTCCTGATCACTCGGCCAAACCCTCAGACCCCCTTCCGATCACCTCCCCAGTGCATTGATTGCATCTATTTTCCCCTCTAACCACCCCCTGAGACACCCATCAATCACCTCCTGTCACCCCCCTAGCACTCCTATCCATCAGATCAGGCCCAATACAACCTGTCATCTAAAAGGCCACCCTGCTTATGACTGGTTCCACAAAATTCGCCCCCTCATAGACCACCTGTCATCAAAATTTGCAGATGCTTATACCCCTGAACAGTCATTTTGAGACATTTGGTTTCCAGACTACTCACGGTTTTGGGCCTGTAAAATGCCAGGGCGGTATAGGAACCCCACAAGTGACCCCATTTTAGAAAAAAAGACACCCCAAGGTATTCTGTTAGGTGTATGACGAGTTCATAGAAGATTTTTTTTTTTGTCAAAAGTTAGCGGAAATTAATTTTTATTGTTTTTTTTTCACAAAGTGTAATTTTTCACTAACTTGTGACAAAAAATAAAATCTTCTATGAACTCGCCATACACCTAACGGAATACCTTGGGGTGTCTTCTTTCTAAAATGGGGTCACTTGTGGGGTTCCTATACTGCCCTGGCATTTTAGGGGCCCTAAACCGCGAGGAGTAGTCTAGAAAACAAATGCTTCAAAATGATCTGTGAATAGGACGTTGGGCCCCTTAGCGCACCTAGGCTGCAAAAAAGTGTCACACATGTGGTACCGCCGTACTCAGGAAAAGTAGTATAATGTGTTTTGGGGTGTATTTTTACACATACCCATGCTGGGTGGGAGAAATTTCTATGTAAATGGACAATTGTGTGTAAAAAAATCAAACAATTGTCATTTACAGAGATATTTCTCCCACTTAGCATGGGTATGTGTAAAAATACACCCCAAAACGCATTATACTACTACTCCTGAGTACAGCGGTACCACATGTGTGGCACTTTTTTACACCCTAAGTACGCTAAGGGGCCCAAAGTCCAATGAGTACCTTTAGGATTTCACAGGTCATTTTGCGACATTTGGTTTCAAGACTACTCCTCACGGTTTAGGGCACCCAAAATGCCAGGGCAGTATAGGAACCCCACAAATGACCCCATTCTAGAAAGAAGACACCCAAAGGTATTCCGTACGGAGTATGGTGAGTTCATAGAAGATTTTATTTTTTGTCACAAGTTAGCGGAAAATGACACTTTGTGAAAAAAAACTATTAAAATCAATTTCCGCTAACTTGTGACAAAAAAATAAAAACTTCTATGAACTCACCATACTCCTAACGGAATACCTTGGGGTGTCTTCTTTCTAAAATGGGGTCATTAGTGGGGTTCCTATACTGCCCTGGCATTTTAGGGGCCCTAAACCGTGAGGAGTAGTCTTGAAACAAAAATGACCTGTGAAATCCTAAAGGTACTCATTGGACTTTGGGCCCCTTAGTGCAGTTAGGGTGCAAAAAAGCAGGGCTGTGGAGTCGGTCCAAAAATCCACCGACTCCGACTCCTCAGTTTAGGATTCCACCGACTCCGACTCCACGACTCCGACTCCTCTAATTTGCATATTACAATTTTGTTGATTAAAAGTATGTAACATGAAATTCGTCTCATAACTGCCAACGCTTAGGAATTTTACAAGACAACTGAAGTGAGAAGGATATGTAGACTACTATATTTATTCCCTTTAGACTAAAACTAGTCCTTAGTAATAGTACTTGTAAAAGGTACAAACCGGAACAAAGAACATCTATCAGGCCCTAGGCAATGTAAGTGTGGGTACATGTAAGAATGATGTGCAGGTACTCTGCAGGGGAATGAGGAGATTGTAAACAGACAACACCTCTGTGTTCAATGTGCACAGCATTCTCAGTGGATTCCCTGCAGCTCTGTGAGGAGTGCATATGTAGAGTATAGTACTACTGTGTAACAAAGTAAACCTGAGACAGATGAAATTAAAGTTTTATACATACCTGGGGCTTCCTCCAGCCGCCTTCAGAATAATCAGTCCCTCGTTGTCCTCCTCCACCACCTGGATCTTCTGCTATGAGTCCAGGTACTTGAGCCAGTCTGGCGTAGTGCGCATGAACACACTCCACCGCTAGGAGCATACTACACCTGTGCAGCACTATTGCGCAGGTGCAGAATGTTCCTGGCTGTGGGAGTGGCATGCGGCCGGACTGCGCTGACTGGCTGAATTACCAGGACTCATAGCAGAAGATCCGGGTGGTGGAGGACAGTGAGGGACTGATTAGCCTGAAGGGGGCTGGAGGAAGCCCCAGGTATGTATAAAACTTTACTTTTCATCCGTCTCAGGTACCCTTTAATTTGTAGTCACCAAACCAAATTTTAATAACATATCAAATTATTTGATTTCAGTGCATACATTTGCATAAATCAGCATCAGTGCAGAATTATTTCCATCTCATTGACCATCTCTATTAGTGACACAGCTACACATCAGGCTTTATTCTTACAGCATAGATGTTATTTAGTATATATAAGAGATTCCTGTGTACGCATCATATATACAGTCACAATCAGATGTGTATATCTGACCTTAAAAATATGGGGACTGCTTTATTGAAGCAGCACAAGTAACTAATTTTGATTGGTTTATTTCATTTTTGTGGACTAAGCACAGCTATTACTGTATATATACATTATTTTTAATGACTATTATCTGAGAAATAGAACATTTTATCATATTTTCTATTTTAATTACAGTTACAAATTCATTAGGAGTCGGAGTCGGTGCATTTTTTCCCGACTCCGACTCCAGGCACCCAAAATTGCCCGACTCCACGACTCCGACTCCACAGCCCTGCAAAAAAGTGCCACACATGTGGTATCGCCGTACTCGGGAGAAGTAGTACAATGTGTTTTGGGGTGTATTTTTACACATACCCATGCTGGGTGGGAGAAATACCTCTGTAAATGACAATCTTGATTTTTTTACACACAATTGTCCATTTACAGAGGTATTTCTCCCACCCAGCATGGGTATGTGTAAAAATACACCCCAAAACACATTGTACTACTTCTCCCGAGTATGGCGATACCACATGTGTGGCACTTTTTTGCACCCTAACTGCGCTAAAGGGCCCAAAGTCCAATGAGTACCTTTAGGATTTCACAGGTCATTTTGAGAAATTTCGTTTCAAGACTACTCCTCACGGTTTAGGGCCCCTAAAATGCCAGGGCAGTATAGGAACCCCACAAATGACCCCATTTTAGAAAGAAGACACCCCAAGGTATTCCGTTAGGAGTATGGTGAGTTCATAGAAGATTTTATTTTTTGTCAAAAGTTAGCGGAAATTGATTTTAATTGTGTTTTTTCACAAAGTGTCATTTTCCGCTAACTTTTGACAAAAAAAATCTTCTATGAACTCACCATACTCCTAACGGAATACCTTGGGGTGTCTTCTTTCTAAAATGGGGTTATTTGTGGGGTTCCTATACTGCCCTGGCATTTTAGGGGCCCTAAACCGTGAGGAGTAGTCTTGAAACGAAATTTCTCAAAATGACCTGTGAAATCCTAAAGGTACTCATTAGACTTTGGGCCCTTTAGCGCAGTTAGGGTGCAAAAAAGTGCCACACATGTGGTATCGCCGTACTCAGGAGAAGTAGTATAATGTGTTTTGTGGTGTATTTTTACACATACCCATGCTGAGTGGGAGAAATATCTCTGTAAATGGACAATTGTGTGTAAAAAAAATTAACAAATTGTCATTTACAGAGATATTTCTCCCACCCAGCATGGGTATGTGTGAAAATACACCCCAAAACACATTATACTACTTCTCCTGAGTACGGCAATACCACATGTGTGGCACTTTTTTGCAGCCTAACTGCGCTAAGGGGTCCAAAGTCCAATGAGCACCTTTAGGCTTTACAGGGGTGCTTACAATTTAGCACCCCCCAAAATGTCAGGACAGTAAACACACCCCACAAATGACCCCATTTTGGAAAGTAGACCCTTCAAGGTATTCAGAGAGGGGCATGGTGAGTCCGTGGCAGATTTCATTTTTTTTTTGTCGCAAGTTAGAAGAAATGGAAACTTTTTTTTTTTTTCTCACAAAGTGTCATTTTCCGCTTACTTGTGACAAAAAATAATATCTTCTATGAACTCACTATGCCTCTCAGTGAATACTTTGGGATGTCTTCTTTCCAAAATGGGGTCATTTGGGGGGTATTTATACTATCCTGGAATTCTAGCCCCTCATGAAACATGACAGGGGGTCAGAAAAGTCAGAGATGCTTGAAAATGGGAAAATTCACTTTTTGCACCATAGTTTGTAAACGCTATAACTTTTACCCAAACCAATAAATATACACTGAATGGGTTTTTTTTTTATCAAAAACATGTTTGTCCACATTTTTCGCGCTGCATGTATACAGAAATTTTACTTTATTTGAAAAATGTCAGCACAGAAAGTTAAAAAAATCATTTTTTTGCCAAAATTCATGTCTTTTTTGATGAATATAATAAAAAGTAAAAAAATCGCAGGAGCAATCAAATAGCACCAAAAGAAAGCTTTATTAGTGACAAGAAAAGGAGCCAAAATTCACTTAGGTGGTAGGTTGTATGAGCGAGCAATAAACCGTGAAAGCTGCAGTGGTCTGAATGGAAAAAAAGTGGCCGGTCCTTAAGGGGTAGAAAGCCCTAGGTCCTCAAGTGGTTAATGGGGGTAGGGGTGCCTGTAAGTGACCCCAGAGGACACATGTACACAGGCTCGATTGTCAACCAAGGAGGCCACGATTGGCTGCCTCTGCCAAGATTATTGCAGCATGTGTACATATTTTAATGGTGCCAACAGACCAGCTGTCATAAAGTGGTCTCTATGCCTCTTGCTGGGGGCGCTATATAGACTGCCAGCAGCTCTACACAGGCATTAAAGTTATGTATGGGGAGGGGGAGCCACTCGCATACACTTGTAATACCTGGAACGAAAAATAAAAAAAAACACCTTCTAACCTCCCTGTTCCGGCATTTCGTCCCGAAATTGGTCGCCTTGTCGGTCGGTCGGGCGTGCGCTTGGCGGCACCAATTTTATAGTAATAGAATTAGATGGTCAGTCAGTCACCAAGTAACCTGATGAAAAACCTGTACTGAGTAAAAATATTTAAAATAAACACATAAGGGAACTTCAAATGAGCATTCCATAGTTACCTTGCTATCAGTTCCTCTCAGAAGCTCACCATTTTCTTCTGACAATGATCCCTTTTTTGTCAGATTTGAAATATATCAGTTGCTGTCAGTAAAATATCAGTTGCTGTCAGTTATAGCTGAGAGGAAAACTGATGTACCAAGTAATGTCCATGTTTTCCTATGGCTCAAGTGGGCGATGTTACAGTTTAACTGCGTGCTGACCAGAAAGCTGTTATGGGTAATGGCCATTTTCAAAATGGAGGAGGATGGAAAATTCCATTTATCACAGTGAACAAACAGGACATGGGACAGGAGAAAGACACTGAGTAGACTACATGGAAGGTAAGCATGACTTGTGTATGCTTATTTTGACTTTTAAATTTTCAGTTCAGGTTTTCTTTAAGAGTAAGCAAGCTTTCAGCTGTATAGCCTTCATCAGGCTTCAATCCGGTTAGCCAATAAATGGTATCATCCTGATTCAAAACGTCTGCTTTTACTGATGGCTAACAGTACAACACTCTACTGCTACTACTGTTCTTCCCAAATGCACTCATCTGGTGATGTCACTGTGAACCACAGAGGAACGAGGTCATCATCATAATAAAAAGGTGATTTTACATCTGTACAGTGTTGGCCCAGCGACATGGCCCGAGGGATCAGGTCCTAATCCTCGACATGCAACATCAGCCACAGGTGAGTAATTACCTAGCTACATACACACGAGGCACGGATGTCTGCAGTTGCATGGAGACAAGCAACAGTTGAAAGTCTTCAGCAACGACAGTTGTATACAAGCGACGATTGTATACACGTGGCAACATCCTGTCTGCAACATAGCGGAAACTGTTGCTCAGCAACTTCTGTCGCAGGTTCAATGAACTGTCAGACTCACAAGAGTTGCTAGAGACTAGCATACACACGACCGCACCGACTTGAGACTAGCAACGGTTCCTGCAACAGCTGTTGCCGGGGATTGGCCAAGTCAATCGCCTGGCGACAGCTCTGATTAGCAACAGTTCCTTGCGCGCGCCTCATACACATGGAGGACCGCAACATGCAAGCGCCATGTGTTTCCAGCAACAGTTGTAGCCAGTGTGTATGGACCTTAAAGGAAACCTAAAGTCACAACCCTCCCCCCCCCCAAAAACCCAGTCTAACTCACCTGAGGCTTCTACCGGCCCCCTGCAGCCGCCCTGTACCCTCGCCGTCACAGAACTATCCTCTGGTTCCCCGCGGTGACCAAGTTTAGATTTCGGCGACAGAACCAGTCGCCGACCATTGAGCCTGCGCGCCCCGGCCGTGTGCGTCCTCGATCATGCTCCTGTCGCCAAGAGCGTCCTGCGCATGAGCAGTATGAGAAAATCTCGTACTGCCCAGGACGCTCCCGACGATCAAAGATGCGCACAGGCGCAGTGGCTGGCGACTGGCTCTGTTGCCGAAATCAAAACTTATGGCCCATACTCATGGGCTACAATTGTCGCCGCAACACGCGGCGCGCGTGTTGCGGCGACAGGTCACCCGTGAGTATGCGGCGTTGCACGCGCGCGCACCCCGAACTGTCGCTTGTCGCTGATGTCGCCAGGCGATTGAAAGTTTCAATCGCATGGCGACAGTCGCCGCCGCACCTCCGCCGCAACTGTCGCTAGTCCGCGTGAGTACGCGGACTAGCGACAGCAACCTCCATTGGAGTATATGGAGCTTCCGGCGGGGGGAGGAGGAACGTCGGCGACAGCTTCCGTCGCGCCGCTGGTCCATCTTCCGCGTGTGTACGCGGAGGGACCTGGCGAGAAGCTGTCGCCGGCCTGTCGCCCACACGCTCACGTGTGCTGGCGACAGGCCACTTTTGCAGCCCGTGAGTATGGGCCATTAGACACTATGGGGGACCGGAGGATTGTTCCGTGACAGCACAGGGGGGCCGGGAGAAGCCCCGGGTGAGTAACTTTTTTTTTTTACTTTAGGTTTCCTTTAAAAAGGAGAGAAATTCAGATACTTACCTTGGTAGTGCAGGCGAACATGCATGATTCTACATCACCCAGCATGTTCTACATTTCAACAAGTGTATCCGTTGTATAGCAACTAATGAGGTGTGAACTCAATTGCACCACATTACAGTGCATAAAACAGTGTACTTTACAACGCAACACAGTGTGAAAGTATCCTTACCTAGATACACAACCCCACACATCTATCCATATATACACACTCACACCCTTGCAAAGAAATAACAGAATGTAGCCAGCCAACACCTTCTAAACTGATTTGCAAAGCAAATACTCTCACCTATTATATAACATACTAAAAGCAAACCTATAAAAAAAAGAGAAAGAAAAACAAACAGAAAAACAAAAGAACAACAACAACTTTCCTCTACCTGAGCCGACAGGACTATGGGCAGTGCAAGCCCCCTCCATGCAAAAAAACCCAACAACTATATATACTACAGTAAAATAATAATAGCCACAGATATATTTCACAAATCAAGCCTAGTCCTCCCAACCACATGATCGGCTGTCCTGCAGCAGGGGGGGGTGCATGGCTGTGTCCTCCAGGCCGTGAACCCCGCCGCACGCAAGCCTGAATACAGCTGTTTGAACGCAATGACTTGAGCAACAACACATGATGAAATGTTATGCAACATCATGTGCACACTATTATATAGGCTGAACTTCAAAACATGAACAGGCCACCGAGGCCACCCAGAGAAGACTATTTATAAAGAAATGTAATTCTGCTTCATTTTTTTCTGTTTCCCACAGTTTTTAATATTCTGTCATTTTTGCTGCAAATACAAGAACGGACCCCCATATGACTCAATGTTTACATTCTAATGCTGGGCATACACGGCGAGTTTATGCTGTGCATATGCCGGCGCGTCACCGCTCGTCCGCGCGGATCAATTCCCGCTCGTCCCCGCCGCTGCTAAACAACACTTAGTTTCCTCCCATTGTTCTCCCCGCCGGTATCGAGCGCAGTATTGATCCGCCGGGGTATCGGACAGGTTGAATATTATCAATCAAGCCATCAGCGGCTCGATTGATAATATAAAACTTACCGGTATGCCCAGCATAAGGCCTGTAACTAACTAGGGAGCTTTGTTTGGCGCAACAATTTCCAGCCCTTTTAAAAAACGCTTTGCTAATGTAACCGGAGCGAAATGGAAGCGCATCTAAGAACCAGGCCGCATCTGAGTGACCACCAACAGAGGTGTGCAGAGCCCCCTAGAGGCAACATACACACCTTGTATTCAAAGCAGATGCTACTAACTATGCACTAGGCTAGAGCCCCAAGCTCTGAAAACAAAAATATACATAAAATATCAAATGGGAGCAGCTAGCCATAAGGTAAACGTACATTTTTTTTTAAGACAGCAGGGAGAGGTGGCAGCACTTCCTAAAACAGGCTGCATCTAAGTAACAGCATAGGTGTGCAGAGCCTAATTATACAGGATACACAACTTGCATTCAAAACAGATGCACCAAATTAACATTAAGAGGATGTTAGCTTCCAGAAATATTTTTCATGCAGAGTGTTCTGTACTGCACCCTTCCACCGCGACTACCAAACATAGCGTGAACCTGGGAGCAGCTGGCCAAAAACGCTTTACACATTTTCTTTAGACAACAGGTAAGGAATGGCAGCACATCTAAAAACCAGACCGCACAAGGAGAGTTGGAACAATGCAAAATGTCCAGGCTGTCTGGCTGATCTTTTGCCTCTACTGCTCTTTCGCCTGGTACACACTATGCAATTTCCCTTCAGACAGACGGGTCGAATCAATTTTTGACAGGTCCGATCTGATCTCCTAATGTTTTTCTGATCGATTTTGTATAGAAATGATAAGAAAATGGATCAAAAAAAAAAAAAAAAAAAAAAAAAAAAAAAGGGATCAGAAATAATCAATCTGACCCATCTCTCTGATGGGAAATTGCATGTAGTGTACCATGAACCTGATTTAAAGGGGTTCTGTGGAGTCTTGCAAAAAACTTAAACAGACACTTACCTGGGGCTATTAGCCCCCTGTAGCTGTTATGCCCCACGCCATCCTCCTACGATCACTTGTTCCCCACTGCCAGCACCGGGCAATTATTCATCTAACAAGACAAATAATGCGTGCGTGAGGTTTTCTTGTTCTGCGTCTGCGCAGTAAGCTCTCGGAGACACGAGCGGGAGCGCGCATGGTCACGCAGACGCGTGACATGCGTAATTAGACCAGGACCAACGGTGGGGAACAGAGTAATTTGGAGCAGAACGACATTACAGCTACAAGGGGCTGATAGAAGCCCCTGGTAAGTGTCTGTTTATGTTTGCTGCCCACCATTTTGGTTTTAACTGTAACTAATAAAAAAGTTATGTTTTAGCACGTAAGGGGCCTATTCTGTTAGGAAAAACGTATTTGGAAGTATCCGTTTGTTTATTGCAGGACTCCACAGAACCCTTATAAGTCCACTGAGGCAGCCGATAACGACCGCCTCAGTTGACAATCAGGCGTGTGTACGGAACCCGACGTCCAACCTGCGAGCAATCCACCGGACGGATTCATTCAAACCAAGCGACGCCGATCCCATTGTTCACGCCGTTCTTCTGCCTGAGGACGTCACACGTGCCACTCGTCAACCCTCTCCCCCCCCCCCCCCCCCATATCAACACAACGTATCATCAGCTACACAGCTGACACGTGTGATGTTGCCAAAGGGGGTCATTTCCTGATCCTCGACGGGCAACGTCATTTGGGCATGTCTACGAGCCCTTGGGGCCCATTCACACAATCGCAAAATGCTTGTGATTAGCGCTAGCGTTCTGCCTGCCGATTTTTACACAATACACGTATTTGTCACTGTACTTTTTGAGCTATCGCAATTTGTGTTTCCTGAACATTGTAATCGCAATCGATCATAAATCACGAGAAAGCGCTGCATGCACAGTGCTTGCTGATAATGTGAATCGTCAACGATTGCAGCAGTGAGTATGCCATACACTTTTCATTGCACTAGCGCTTTAAAAAAGTGATAGTGATCGCCAGTGATTAGCGGCAAACACTCGCTAATCGTCAAGTGTGAATGGGCCCTTATGCTGGGAATACACGGGGCAATTCTGAGCTGATAAGATGGTTAGATAGATAATTTCCAACATGTCCGATCGTTTCTCCACTCGATTTGTCATTGATGTGAATTGAAAAATAAATAAGAAAAACGAGAGGAAGATGAGAATCAAGCGGGCAAAACGATTGGGCGCAGAATTCCCAGCATTAGACATGGACCCTGCACAAACATGCAGATCAGATGTTTGAGGGTCCGTTTCCAGTACAGCGAATCTGCATGCGTTTTCTGCATGAAGCTTCGCATAACCCATTAAACCACTTGTTGGGAATTCTGTGCGGTTTGTCGTGCAGGAAAAAATCTGCACGGCAGAACCATCAGAATTCGCACGCCACACGTGAATCGCCGGTAATGTAACTAAATGGGAAAACCGCAAGCGTATTAGTCTTGCAGTTTTCCCGGCGTTTCCGTTAAAAAACCCATGTCCATGCTTACCGGCATTGACATGGTAAAATCGCATAGCGCAAACCGCGAGCGATTCCGCATAAAAATCTGCATGCTAACGAAACCGCAACCGCAAGTGGATACATTGCCGCGATTTTCGTGGCAAAAACGCAACGCACAAGTGGAAACGTACCCTGACAGAAGAACTGGATGTGTCCCATGCTTGTCTGAGGTGTGCGTTTCAGACATTAGTGATTCATGAAAGATCAGCAGGGCTGCCAGGCAACTGGCATTGTTTAAAAGTAAATGAAAAAGCTAATTAAGTTAGCACAGCAATATGATCAGCTTGGTCTGTGGCAGACGGAGATTGTTTGGATAGTAGTCGCCTATCTGATTTTATTTCCTGTGACAAATGACTTCCGTGTTCTGGTTTAACAATAGCATGCGTGCTTCCTCTGTACAGACACCACCAAGGGCTGAATGAAACAGCCTGCCACTTGCGGGCAGACTCAGCAGAGATGGCAAACAAATGGTCTGATATTAGAACGCAGATCAAACGTGGAGCACCACACAGCCTAACAAGCTCAAAATACAAATTGGGAATGATGTGAGAGGGGGAGGAGCTGGGACATCGTTAATCAGAGACTAAAGGTGGTCATAAATCAGGCGACTTAGCGGCTGATCGACCATCCAATTCAATTTTTTTAATCGAACTGGATGAAAATCTGTGCCGCCAAGTGCATGCCCGACCGACAATGCGACCAATTTCAGGACCAAATTGGTGGCATTCTTGATCGCACATGCTGCAAGATGTTGGGCCAACTTGCTTGATCAGGTGTGCGGTGGGAACAGTGTGCAGTTTAGGACGGTCGGGGAACGAGGTGAAACGCCCAACTCTGTCCCCTAATGTAAAATGTCCTCCCAGCGTCCAGTGCAAAATATACATTACCTGTCCGCGGCCTGCGCTTGCCCCTCCATTGCTCTAAGGGCCCGTTTACACTGGAGCGGAAACCGCTCCGAATCTGCAGTTTCCCCGCAGGCAAATCACGCAGGGAAACTCTGCCATAAGAAACTACGGCGCCGCTGCCCGAATCGCTTGCCCTAGCGATTCGGCCGACACTGCCCGCAGATTTCGCGCAGGAGGCTGCGAATCCCATAGCTGTGCATGGCACAGCTTCTGGGATTCGCCTGCAATCCCGCACACCTGGAAGTGCCACCGCGCGTCTCGCTCATGTGTGCGGCAGAAGTGGAAACGGGCCCCAAGTGCATTCCTCTCTCCATACACACACGCCCCACGTGGTTTCCTAGTAAGGGCGTGCATGTGACATCACACACGCGCCCTTACTAGGAAACTACATGGGGGCGCGGGTGTATGCAGAGGAATCCCGGAAGCCAGAGGGGACAAGTTCAGGCCGCGGACAGGTAATGTATACTTTACACTGGACCCCCCATATTTTACATTAGGGGAAAGCGCCAGGGCGGCGGGTGCGCACAAGGCCAATTTCAGTGCGAAATTGATCGGGAATCAGCCTGCAGTGTATGGGCAGATGACAAATCTCTCTCTAATCAGAGAGAGAATTGCCTCTTGGTCGAATGTGCCCATACATCACTAGATGTATGGGATCTCTAGTGGCTGAGCAGCTTAATCTTGCTGTCCACCCAGACGAAGTAGTCATGTGCACCCCCAAATAGAGAACAAGGAGTGGGCACAGCTTTAGATGAGCCAGTAAACAAAGTTTGGCAGTAGGCTTTAAACACAAAAGAATGCCTGAGAGAAGCTTTGTAGTGACATATGGTAGAATGCTTTAACCTTCCTGGGCGGTAAGCCCGAGCTGAGCTCGGGCTATACCGCGTAGGACGATATCTCAGGCCCTGGCGGGGTGATTCGCTGTGCGCGCAACTAGCACTTTGCTAGCCGCGCACACAGCTTAATCGCCGCCGCTCTGCGGCGATCGCCCACACGCAGCGGCGGAAGAGGGCCTCCGCCAGAGCCCTGCCCGGACCATGGGCTGGATCGGAGGGCTGGATGGGAGGTGTCTGACGTCCATGACGTCATTCCGATCGTCGCCATGGCGACAGGAGAAGCCAAACAGGGCAACGCGTTATATACACGGTCCCCTGTTTGCTATTGATGCCGGCGACGATCGCACTAGAGGGACACATGTGCCCTCTAGTGGTGTTTCATGTAGCTACCACTGGTAGCTTTACATGAAACAAAAAAAAAAATAAAAAATAAAAATAACAGATTTCTGCCTATTTGGCAGAAAAAAAATCAACCGCCAGGAGGGTTAAAGGATACCTGAGGTGACATGTGACATGATGAGATAGACATGTGTATGTACAGTGCCTAGCATACAAATAACAATGCTGTGTTCCCTTTTTTCTTTCTCTGCCTGAAAGAGTTAAACATCAGTTATGTAAGTGGCAGTTCCTGTCTGGACTGGGTCAGACTACACTGTGACCCTCACTGATAAGAAATTCCAACTATAAAACACTTTCCTAGCAAAAAATGGCTTTTGAGAGCAGGAAAGAGATAAAAAGGATTAACAGTTCATAGATTTTCGCTCTGGCATACTTCAATGAATGTGTCATTGAGCAAAAACAATAAAACAGTAAAAACTTAAAAAAGTAGTTAAATATAAAACTGTGGAATTTCTTAAACAGTCATTTTTAGGAGATGGAGAATAGATGCAATTGTTTTATTTCATTCTTTTATTTTCACCTCGGGTGTCCTTGAAATTACTCAGGATAGCCACTTATAATTTTTCTGGTTTCAGCATTAGAAACACTTCCTATATCTATATAATGTTGTATATTGAATGTAGCCCTGTCCTCCGAGTAATATTTTGCCTAGGCTGATTAGCTAAGTGGAATTCTTTCCTCCCATTGCATTCAGGGAGACCAGTAAATGAACATTCCACAGAGATCACTTGACAGGACTAAAGAGGTTACCGCCTGCGATTAATTTCAGAATCAAACAGATCATCAGGGTAGTCTGTATGGCTGATATTGTGGTGAAACCCCTACCACAGTGTGATGTCATGACGAAGGTCCTGACAGTTTGCTGTCTGTGAACCTTGTTGCATTGTGGGAAATAATGGCCCTTTCCAACTGTCAAGCATATAGCATCTCTCTTTGTGGAAAGTTTTTTTACTGAGAGTTCTACGCACAGACAACACCTGTCGTGTCGCCATCCGTGATAAATTCAGAATGTAAATAAGGATGAGAAAAGAAATTACAATGGGCAAAAACTGACTAAATAATTCATAAATTAATATTGTAAAAAAAAATAATTGTATTCATTATGTTATTTTCACTACAGATCCTCTGATTAGACGCTGGAAGCTGTAATAAAGCGAAGCCTACAGAGATAAACACTCAGCCTTCTAGTTACCATGCAGCAGTAGGAAAATGAGATGGTTTTGCATGCAGTGAAACTTGGCTCATCTCCAAGTTCCATCCTCTTGTGGTTTCCTTTGAGTTAAAGTGTAGAATGTTAGAGAGTTTATGGTCATTTCAGCTGAACCCACAGCTTTGAACGGGAGGGGGAAGATGCTCTTTACTGCCTTGAGCAGGAAGACAGGAAACACACTTCATAACAAAATAAAACGGAATAGAAAGCCTGCAGAGCCTGAAAGGTCAAGCTAAAACTTTCAAGTAGAGATCTCATTCTACATGGCCAGGACACATGAAATGAATGTTATTTGTAGTACAGACAGGCCTAGTGGCATGGATGAAACTATGGAGGCATTTAAAAGAGAGGCTGTTATAAGGGCTAGTATATGCTGACATTTTTAATATGTGTTAGAGTTGATTAAAAAAACAAAACAAAAACACCTATCACACTACAGGAGAGGGAGGAGTCTTAAAAAATGTAACAGTGCAGATAATCCTTAGGAGTGGGACCTACTATGGGCGCATAACTGCAAACACAAAGCCCCTGTGATTTAGTAAATTGTGGAGGTGCCACGATTTTCGGCCTCCTTTATACTGTAAAACACAAAATGCTAGCAAAATCACTAGTGTTTTGCAAAGCGATTTTCCAGCAATTTTTCACTGTACAGGAAAGTTATCTTGGAGCAATTGCGTTTTGCAATTCTATAATATTGAAACAATCACTCCCAAAAAAAAAAAATGCTCCATGCAGCGATTTTGTGATGGCAGCAAATCGCTGGCGATCGCTTAGGCCCCTTTTCCACTAGCTGTGTTTTTTTCCAAAAAAGCATGCATTTGCTGATTATTAAGTGCAGCCTGTTTAAAATAAGAATCTTTGGGTGGCCTTTTCCACTGCTGCGTTAAGAATTAAAAAAAAAAAAGAAAAAAACAAACGCCTGTCTGTGCGATTATGATGTGCTTTGCGTTTCAATGTTAATTATAGGAACGCATGAAAAACGCATAGAAATGCAGTTGCGTTTTGATTTTTTTTCAAAAAAAAAAAAAAAAAAAAAAAATTGCTCTTCTGTAAATAAAGCACTTTGCTAGCTGCGTGTAACTTCCGATCGCCGCCGCGCAGCCCCCCCCCCCCCCCCCCAGACCCCTTGCGCAGCCTGGCCAATCAGTTCCAGGCAGCGCTGAGGGGTGGATCGGGACTCCCTCTGACGTCACGACGTCGATGACGTCATCGCGAGCATCGCCATGGCGACAGGGAAGCCAAGCAGGAGATCCCGTTCTGAACGGAATCTCCTGCTTGCGCTGATCGCCGGAGGCGATCGGAGGGGGTGGGGGGATGCCGCTGCACAGCGGCTATCATGTTGCTAGTGCTAGACTAGCTACATGATTTAAAAAAAAAAAATTTAAAAAGTGCTGCGCCCCCTCCTGGGCGATGTAATTGTATCGCCCAGAAGGTTAAGGCATGTATACACGCCAGACTTTTTCAAACTACGGGTCGTCAGACCCGCCCCGGTCGTTCTAATGACAGTTGCACATGAGTACAGGCTGTCATCAGACTGATAAGACTGGTTTTGACTGATCCGCCAAGCGTTTGAAAAATTCCTTAACCACTGAGGAGTTTTACCCCTTGAGCACCAGAGCAACTTTTAGCGCTCCTTCCATTAATTCGTCTATAGCTTTATTATTACTTATCGCAATGAAATGAACTATATCTTGTTTTTTCCGCCACCAAATAGGCTTTCTTTTAGGTGGGACATTATGCCAAGAATTATTTTATTCTAAATGTGTTTTAACTCCCTTGGCGGTATGAAAAATACCGCCAGGGGGAAGCGCAGCAGTTTTTTTTTAAAAAATTTTTTTTAATCATGTAGCGAGCCGAGGGCTCGCTACATGATAGCAGCTGCCTTCGGCGATCACCGATCAGGAAATCCCGTTCAAAGAACGGGATTTCCTGGAGGGCTTCCCCCGTCGCCATGGCGACGGGGCGGGATGACGTCAGCGACGTCGGGACGTCATTGGGAGACCCGATCCACCCCTCGGCGCTGCCTGGCACTGATTGGCCAGGCAGCGCTCGGGGTCTGGGGGGGGGGGGGGGGCCGCGCGCCGCACCGGATAGCGGCGATCGGGCGTGCGGCGGCGGCGATCGGGGTGCTAGCTGCGTCCAGCAAAAAAAAAAAATTATGTAAATCGGCCCAGCAGGGCCTAAGCGGCACCCTTCGGCGGCTTACCCCGTGTCACACACGGGGTTACCGCTAAGGAGGTTAATGGGAAAATAGGAAAAATGTGGGGAAAAAAATTATTATTTTTCAGTTTTCGGCCATTATAGTTTTAAATAATGCATGCTACTGTAATTAAAATCCATGAAATTTGCCCATTTGTCCCGGTTATTACACCGTTTAAATTAAGTCCCTATCACAATGTTTGGCTCCAATATTTTATTTGGAAATAAAGGTGCATTTTTTCAGTTTTGCGTCAATCCCTAATTACAAGCCCATATTTTATAAAGTAACAGTGTTATACCCTCTTGACATAAATATTTAAAGAGTTCAGTCCCTAAGGTAACTATTTATGTTTTTTTTTAATTATAATTTTTTTTCTTTTCATAAAAAAAAAAAAATTGGGGAGTGTGGGAGGTAATGAGTTAATTTATAGTGTAAAAGTATGTATTTGTATATGAAAAATGTTTTGGATGTAGTTTTACTATTTGGCCACAAGATGGCCACAGTAACGTTTTGTGAATGCATCCTGTAAGCGTCTGAAGTACGCTTACAGGACGTTCAATGAGGCTGGGAAACGGATTTTTTTTCACAATGATCGCGCTGCTTCTTATATCATTGCTGGGGGGGCTGAGATCAACGAACGGGAACGTTTTTTCCCGTTCATTGATCTCTGGGCAAGCGGCCGGCGGCGCGCACGCACAGCGGCGGTAGCAGTGGGAGGAGCGTATATCTACGCTCCTGGTGGGCCAAGGGTGTAAAAAAGGAGCGTAGATATACGCACCAGTGGTGGGCAAGTGGTTAAACCCACAAAGAAACACTGTGCAATCACTCTCTCTATACACACACACACACACACACACACACACACACACGTAGAAACAGGGGAGGCGGGATTAAAGAGAACCAGAGCTAATGGAAGGAAAAGCTGTTATACATACCTGGGGCTTCCTCCAGCCCCATACGCACGGATAGCTCCCATGCCGCCATCCACCGCTGCCCGCATCTAGGCAAACCGGGACCCCGCTCTGCCGCCAGTCGGAGCCGGTCTAGCGTAGCAGAGGTGCGCTCTTTGCGTATCTCTGCAGCAGTGTATGGAGAGATACGTAGAGGCGCACTTCTCCTGCGTAGCGCGGCTCCGATGACGTCACTGACGGGAGCCGGTTCACCTAGATGCGGGCAGCGGTGGATGGCGGCGTGGGATCGATCAGCGTGTATGGGGCTGGAGGAAGCCCCAGGTATGAATAACAGCTTTTCTTTCCATTAGCTCTGGTTCCCTTTAAGGACCTATCAAAGAAAAAACAATGATTGCATTAAACCCTTTCTAATTTAAATAAGCAATATAATTTAAGTAGTTTACAAAAAAA
This sequence comes from Hyperolius riggenbachi, assembly GCF_040937935.1. NCBI lineage: Eukaryota > Metazoa > Chordata > Amphibia > Anura > Hyperoliidae > Hyperolius > Hyperolius riggenbachi. The sequence goes on from NC_090647.1 coordinate 66,243,215, forward strand.
AACAACAAAGTAGAAAAGGGAGCCGCTTCAATGATTTGTCTCTACTCTGATCATTTTATTTAACCACTAGTATCTATTTTCAAAAATCAAGACAACACTTCACAATCAGAAAAACGCAAATGGAAATGCAAACGCATAAAAAACGCACATCAAAATAGGTCAAAAACAGTGGAAAAGGGCCCTAAGTGTGAATGCAGCCATACAGATTACGTTGCAGTAGTGCTTTTCAAAACGCTAGCGATTGCCAGTGATTGATAAAGCTGCTGAAATAGATAATAATATGCTACAGTGGGAATGAGGCCTACCGCTATTCCCAGAGTGATCACGATTCGGCTACTGTAGCCACTGATGCAATCGCTCCCAAAACACTGCTAGTGGGACCAGCCCCAGTGAGATCCACTGGAGTAGCACCTTGCCGATCGCTGGCAAACAGCAAGCACAGCTAAAGCACTCCTAGGGGGTCCCAGCCCTTAAAAACGTGCCCGCTCATACTGTGCATGTGACATTGTGTAATATCCATACACAGCTATGCACGTTCCTCTATGCAAAGTGTGAGCGATAACAAAAGTGGTTGTAGACAGAGGACATATGTAAAACACAAGCACATAGCACGATTGGGCCCTTCTCACATTGCTTCTCTTGCTCATTTTCAGAAACAGCGTTATGAACTGACTGACAGAAAACTTTGGCACGGACTGTCTCTTCTGCTAACACTGGTATTTCCAAGTGCGGTTTAGTTCTCAAAGTCTCTAAGAACAAAGTAATAAAGAGGAAATAGGGTTTGCCATTAATGGTTCTAATAGTCAGAGCTGAAATGAAAGCACCGAGTAACAGTGGAATTCCCCTTTAAAAAGTCCTGAAAAGAAAACATTAAAAGTATTCGAAAAAAAAATAAAAAAAAAGCAGAGTACCCAAACTCCAATTTGCTGCCTAATCTAAATAGCCTATGGACATTTCCAGTTCAGTACCTGCAAAGTTCCTGTTAAACATTTATCTGCATATCAGATTACATTTTAGGCAGTACTGATACAATTCTGAATTTGTAAAAAAAATCCTGCAGCAGTTATTTTTGGCTCACAAAACTGAGCATGTAAAATTGTCCCCTCCATTCATTTTCCATTAAATTCCACATACCATCCGCACAGGGGTCTAGTCCTGGGAAAATAAGTGAGTGGACTCACCTGGAGAACCTCGGCGCGCCAAAAAAATGGGCGTGGTCAAGCACTCCGTGGGCGTGGTCATGGGTGGGGCCAAATATACATGACCTTAGCAGTGATGTAAAAGGTCTGCCAAGGAAGTTTAAGCTCTGCCGTAGTGTATCCCCCAAAAATTTATGTAATCTGACAGCATTTCACCAAAAAGACACATAATCTGGTAGAAGTTCCTCCAAAATACAGATAATATGGAAGTGGTTCCCCCAAAATAGACAATGTGGCAGCAGCAGTTCCACCAACATACACATAATTTGGAAGCAGTTCCCCAAAATACGCGAAACCTGGCAGCGGATAACCCAAAATACACGTAACATCCAAAATACATAATCTGGCAGTAGTGGTCCCCCAAACATACACAATATGGCAGCAGTTCCCCAAAATACACGTAATCTGGCAGCAGCCGTTCCCCTAACATACATATAATCTGGCAGCTGTTCCCCAAAATACATAACAGCGATGCCACAAAAATGCAGATAATCTGACAGCAGTTCCCCCAAAATAGGTACCCCCAGCATAGGTAGCCAGGTCTATAGGTGTCCCCAGTATAAGTAGCCATGAGTATAGTAGTCCCCAGTATATGTAGCCAGAGGTATAGTTGCCTAGTATATGTAGCCAGGGGTATATGTGCCCAGTATACGTAGCCAGTGGGATATGTCCCCAGTATATGTAGTCAGGGGTATATGTGTCCAGTATATATAGCCAGGGGTATATATGCCCAGTATATGTCACCAGGGGTATATATGCCCAGTATATGTAGCCAGGGGTATATGTGCCCAGTATACGTAGCCAGTGGGATATGTCCCCAGTATACGTAGGCAGGGGTATATGTCCCCAGTACACGTAGGCAGGGGTATATGTCCCCAGTACACGTAGGCAGGGGTATATGTCCCCAGTACACGTAGGCAGGGGTATATGTCCCCAGTATACGTAGGCAGGGGTATATGTCCCCAGTATACGTAGGCAGGGGTATATGTCCCCAGTATACGTAGGCAGGGGTATATGTCCCCAGTATACGTAGGCAGGGGTATATGTCCCCAGTATACGTAGGCAGGGGTATATGTCCCAGTATACGTAGGCAGGGGTATATGTCCCCAGTATACGTAGGCAGGGGTATATGTCCCCAGTATACGTAGGCAGGGGTATATGTCCCCAGTATACGTAGGCAGGGGTATATGTCCCCAGTATACGTAGGCAGGGGTATATGTCCCCAGTATATGTAGGCAGGTGTATATGTCCCCAGTATATGTAGGCAGGGGTATATATGCCCAGTATATGTAGGCAGGTGTATATGTCCCCAGTATATGTAGGCAGGGGTATATATGCCCAGTATATGTAGGCAGGGGTATATGTCCCCAGTATATGTAGGCAGGGGTATATGTCCCCAGTATATATGTGCCCAGTATATGTAGGCAGGGGTATATGTCCCCAGTATATGTAGGCAGGGGTATATGTCCCCAGTATATGTAGGCAGGGGTATATGTCCCCAGTATATGTAGGCAGGGGTATATGTCCCCAGTATATGTAGGCAGGGGTATATGTCCCCAGTATATGTAGGCAGGGGTATATGTCCCCAGTATATGTAGGCAGGTGTATATGTCCCCAGTATATGTAGACAGGTGTATATGTCCCCAGTATATGTAGGCAGGTGTATATGTCCCCAGTATATGTAGGCAGGTGTATATGTCCCCAGTATATGTAGGCAGGTGTATATGTCCCCAGTATATGTAGGCAGGTGTATATGTCCCCAGTATATGTAGGCAGGTGTATATATGCCCAGGTAGCCAGGTGTGCCCCCAGCCCCCCACCCGGAGGGAGCAGAGCAGGGAAGGCGAGCTATAGGGACAGCGGGGATGGGCGGACATCTCCCCCCCCATCCCTCACCTTTGTGCTCCCCTTCCTGCCTCTCCCCTCCGGCGTTTTTAAGTGTCAGCCCGGCGGCGAAAGTGGGCGGAGACTTACCTCGTTCCAGTCGCATGGGACGCTCCGCTCTGTGTGCGACTAGAAGACCAGACTAGCCGCACACAGAGCGGAGCGTCCCATGCGACTGGAACGCAGGAAGTCTCCGCCCACTTTCGCCGCCAGCCCGACACTTAAAAACGCTGGAGGGGAGAGGCAGGAAGGGGAGCACAAAGGTGAGGGATGGGGGAGGAGATGTCCGCCCATCCCCACTGTCCCTATAGCTCGCCTTCCCTGCTCTGCCCCCCTCCACACAAGCCAGGGTGAACGGCGTTCACTTTGAAGAAAAAGTGGTGGACGCCGTTCACCCGCGTTCACGCAGGACTCGACCCCTGCATCCACAGAACCCCCCCCCCCACCACCACTTCCTCTCAATCTTGCATCCAGGAGACTTCACCCCTCCTTTGGAACACTCTTCCACATCTTGTCCACCATGCTCTAAACCTTGACTTGTGAAAGCACAACCACACATTTCTTCAGACAAGCACATGATCTTCAGGCCCATATCTGTATTTGACACCTATGGCACAATATTCGGAGCCTTTCCTGCCCTACTGCTGCTGTATGCCACCAACATGCTTTAGCTGGCTCAACATAAAATTATGAGTGATGGCACCAGTAATGGCGCTAGTATGGTTAAGGTGAGCCAGCAAGAAAGGCCATAGTGCACTCCTGGTAACATGATTGGGTGGACAGCGCCTTTTCAAACGGCTACATTTCAGATACCCAGGGCTGTGGAGTCGGTACAAAAATCATCCGACTCCTCAGTTTATGAAATCAACGACTCCAACTCCGAGTGCCCAAAATTGCCCCAAGTCAGACTCCTCGACTTTACAGCCCTGCAGATACCCACACTAATTCGGCCAATTCGAATGCTTCAAGTTGTAGACGTTGCTGTGATTGGAGAACTGTTCTTTACTGGCTTTCTTGCTGGCTCACCTCAACCATACTAGCACCACAGTAATTGCCGCTGCCTCCTCAGGTAGCCACCATGTCACCTTAGGGTCTCCTCACAAGGGTAGGGACTGCCTCCTTCTGATTCTTGCCTCTACTGTATTTTATTAAAATGAACATTAACATGCACTGTTGGATATCATAAGAACTGTGCATGTACTTCACTTGTGGGATGACCTGATTATACTATGGTTGAACTATGACTGCAATCACTGCGCTCTCAATTGCTTATATTGTAGCCTGTGCAGCAATATGGAAAATAACGGTATTATAGAATAAAAAAAATATACAAATATATATTTTAAAAATCATTTGCATGTGACAAAATAATAACTACAGGTAAACATTTCCAGGAACAGGACTATTATCCTGGGACTGTCCCTAGCAACAAAGGATCAGTTCTGTCCTAGATTTTATTGCTGTGAAACCGAAGCAAGCATTTACACAGTGCCTGCCCAGCCCTTGTCACTACTGCCCCTGATGTCACCAGTGCCACCCAGATGCAACTACTAATGCCCCCTGTGGCTGCCCCTTTCATTAGTGCTTCCCACATGTCAGTAATGCCCCCTGTGACTAATACCCCCCTTTCCCCCACATGTCACTAGTGACCCCCTGTGGCTCCCCGTCATTAGTGCTTCCCACATGTCAGTAATGCCCCCCTGTGATTAATACCCCCCCTTTCCTCCACATGTCACTAGTGCCCCTGTGGCTCCCCCTGTCATTATTGCTTTCCACATGTCAGTAATGTCCCCCTGTGACTAATTCCCCCCCATTCCACCCACATGTCACTAGTGCTCCCCGTCATTAGTGCTTCCCACATGTCAGTAATGCCCCCCTGTGACTAATACCCCCCCATTCCACCCACATGTCACTAGTGCTCCCCGTCATTAGTGCTTCCCACATGTCAGTAATGCCCCCCTGTGACTAATACCCCCCCATTCCACCCACATGTCACTAGTGCTCCCCGTCATTGGTGCTTCCCACATGTCAGTAATGCCCCCCTGTGACTAATTTCCCCCCCTTCCCCCATGTCACTAGTGACTCCCTGTGGCTGCCCCTATCATTAGTGCTTCCCACATGTCAATAATGCCTCCCCTGTGACTAATACCTCCCTCCCCCCCCCCCCCCACATGTCACTAGTGCCCCCCTGTGGCTCCCCGTCATTAGTGCTTCCCACATGTCAGTAATGCCCCCTTGTGTCTAATACTCCCCTTCCCCCCACATGTCACTAGTGCCCCCCCTGTGGCTCCCCCCGTCATTAGTGCTTCCCACATGTCAGTAATGCCTCCCCTGTGACTAGTGCCCCCACACGTCACCAGGGCTCCCTCACCCCCCGTCACTGATCCCCCACTCACGTGTGCTGTCCCCCGCCAGAGAGGTGCAGAGGGTCGCCAGCAGCAGCAGTGCAGACAGTCGCCATCCCCGGAGCCCCGCAGCCAGCAGCATCTTCCTGGCAACACTCTGGCTCTCGCTCCGACCAGGAAACGCGAACACACAGCCTGCCAGCCCCGCCCACTACCCTCAGGAACGCGCAGCTCGCTCCCCCGCCCCACTCTCACTAGTCACATGACAACAAGCCCCGCTCCTCCACCAATCCTCTGCGCTGCTGCGATCATCTGACTGGCGCTGTCACGTGGCCAGAAGTTCAATATGGCGGAACCACATGTTGTAAAGGTAAATAAATACATCTTTCTTCTGTCACGCTAACTCCTGTGCCACGCTGCTCTCTGTCACTGATGCCTGCTGCGTCCTGTCCCATGATGCTCTGCGGTCACTGATTCTTCCTGTCCCTTGTTGCATCTTTATCTCTGATTCCTTTTGCTTCCTGTACCTGCTCCTCTGTCACTGCTCATTACTGCTTCCTGTACCATGCTGCTCTTCTGCCACTGCTCATTACTGCTTCCAGTACCATGCTGCTCTTCTATCACTGGTCCCTACTGCTTCCTGTACCATGCTCCTCTTCTGTCACTGATCCCTACTGCTTCATGTACCATGCTGTTCTTCTGTGACTGGTCCCTACTGCTTCCTGTACCATGCTCCTCTTCTGCCACTGGTCCCTACTGCTTCCTGTACCATGCTCCTCTTCTGTCACTGGTCCCTAATTCTTCCAGTACCATGCTCCTCTTCTGTCACTGGTCCCTACTGCTTTCTGTACCATGCTGCTTTTCTGTGAGTGGTCCCTACTGCTTCCAGTACCATGCTGCTCTTCTGTCACTGGTCCCTACTGCTTCCAGTACCATGCTGCTCTTCTGTCACTGGTCCCTACTGCTTCCTGTACCATGCTGCTCTTCTGTCACTGATCCCTACTGCTTCCTGTACCATGCTGTTCTTCTGTGACTGGTCCCTACTGCTTTCTGTATCATGCTCCTCTTTTGTCACTGATCCCTACTGCTTCCTGTACCATGCTGCTCTTCTGTCACTGGTCCCTACTGCTTCCTGTACCATGCTCCTCTTCTGTCACTGGTCCCTAATTCTTCCAGTACCATGCTCCTCTTCTGTCACTGGTCCCTACTGCTTTCTGTACCATGCTGCTCTTCTGTGAGTGGTCCCTACTGCTTCCTGTACCATGCTCCTCTTCTGCCACTGGTCCCTACTGCTTCCTGTACCATGCTCCTCTTCTGTCACTGGTCCCTAATTCTTCCAGTACCATGCTCCTCTTCTGTCACTGGTCCCTACTGCTTTCTGTACCATGCTGCTCTTCTGTGAGTGGTCCCTACTGCTTCCAGTACCATGCTGCTCTTCTGTCACTGGTCCCTACTGCTTCCAGTACCATGCTCCTCTTCTGGCACCGATCCCTACTGCTTCCTGTACCATGCTGATCTTCTGTCACTGGTCCCTACTGGTTCCAGTACCATGCTGATCTTCTGTCACTGGTCCCTACTGCTTCCAGTACCATGCTCCTCTTCTGGCACAGATCCCTACTGCTTCCTGTACCATGCTGCTCTTCTGTCACTGGTCCCTACTGCTTCCTGTACCATGCTGCTCTTCTGTCACTGATCCCTACTGCTTCCTGTACCATGCTGTTCTTCTGTGACTGGTCCCTACTGCTTTCTGTATCATGCTCCTCTTTTGTCACTGATCCCTACTGCTTCCTGTACCATGCTGCTCTTCTGTCACTGGTCTCTACTGCTTCCTGTACCATGCTGCTCTTCTGTGACTGGTCCCTACTGCTTTCTGTATCATGCTCCTCTTTTGTCACTGATCCCTACTGCTTCCAGTACCATGCTGCTCTTCTGTCACTGGCCCCGACTGCTTCCTGTACCATGCTGCTCTTCTGTCACTGGTCCCTACTGCTTCCTGTACCATGCTGCTCTTCTGTCACTGGTCCCTACTGCTTCCTGTACCATGCTGTTCTGCTGTGACTGACCCCGACTGCTTCCTGTACCATGCTGCTCTTCTGTCACTGGCCCCGACTGCTTCCTGTACCATGCTGCTCTTCTGTCACTGGTCCCTACTGCTTCCTGTACCATGCTGCTCTTCTGTCACTTCTTATTACTGCTTCCTGTGCCATGCTCCTCTTCTGTCACTTCTTATTACTGCTTCCTGTGCCATGCTCCTCTTCTGTCACTGGTCCCTTCTGCTTCCTTCAGCATGGAGTTTTTCTGTTATTCATTATGGTTGAAGGCAGAAGGCCTACATTTCTGTTATGATTATTTGTAATTTGTGTATTAGAAAAAAATAATAATAATAAAATGTTGAATTTCTGCTTCCCTTTATGTTCTTATGTCAGTTATTCTCATTAAAGGCTCATACACACGCCTGACTTAAGTTGGGGGGGAGGGTTAGTACAGAGGCCCTTGACCAGCGATGGCCACCGGGCAAGCGATCCACCCAATGTGACATCACACAACGTTCCGTCGCTGCCCCACCCCGCATAGCACCAGAACATGTTGTTAGCTACATAGCTGACAGGCATCTGTGTAGGCCGACCCGGCGATGTCACCCAAGGGGATTGGTTCCCAATCCCCGACCGGTGATACTACTTGTTAGGTGTGCACACACTTTAAAGGGAACCTAAACTGAAGGGAAAATAACGAGTTTAACTTACCGGGGTCTTCTACTAGCCCACTGCAGACACCCTGGGCTTGTGCCATCACTAATTGCTCCCCCAGTCCCTCGCAGCAACCTTCTTCCGACCAGCCTACTCAGCGAGTTGACGACACACTGCACATGTGCGGACGTGGCCACACGCATCCTCCATCCCGCTTTAGTCGCTGGGAGCATTCTGTGCATGCTTAGTAGAGATTTTTTGTGTACTGCGCATACACAGAGTGCTCCAGTCCATGGGAGCACATGGAGGCGTGCGGATCAGGACTGTGCATCCAAGTGACAGAGGGTCGCTGCTGGGGACCAGAGGATTACTTTGTCACGGCATGGCCACAGGGTGGCTGCAGGGGGCTGGTAGAAGCCCCAGGTAAGTTAAACTCTTTCCCCCCCCCCCCTTCAGTTTAGGTTCACTTTAATGGCCAATTCTACTGTTTTCAACATGGTCCTTTGAGACTTCATGCCGGCACAGCTGAGCTTTAGGGATTCGCATGCATTTTCCTTTTTTTTTTTTTGCTGCATGCTGTCCACATTTTTTTACTCTGCAATGCCAGTTTAACGGCAGTCTATTGATTTCAATAGGCTGCGTTTCCCCATGTAAATTTGCATGCGTGGGAATGCTGCAGATTGCCCCTAGTGGGAAGGAGGAGTCCTAACTCCTCTTACATGCTACTCTACTGCCACTAATATACACTGTACTATGCCCAATGAACCTGTGCTAGCACTATTCCCTATGAAGTTATCTGGAAATGGTTTTTGCTTATTTCTTTAGTTTGCATTGCAAATGAGGGTGATAATAAATGCTAGCAAAAGGCATGCCACAAACAAATCTAAACAAAAATGGACACGTGCAAGAGTCATGTGAAAAGTTATAGATGAATTGCAATAATGCCTAACTTCAGATTTTATATATTACAAACACCCCTGACTTGATGCAAATAAAATGTTAAGGAATAGAGATCATGTGACTTCTTTTCTCCTCTACTGCTGTTGTTGGCCCCCTCCTGCGAATGAAAACTGATACTATGCATTAGGTAATGATGATGGGCTTTTTACCTTCCCATGCTGGCTTATCGGTGGGGCATAACCAAGTCACCAGAATACTGGAGTACGCCAGATAATAGTTAACAGTCCAGGAAACTATGACTAAGGGCACATACTGAGCTCGATCTGTGTCAGTTTGATCCTGTGGATGTTTGGCTTTTTGTGGATCTTTACAATAAAGTTATCCGGCTTTTTACAAACACATCTGAAGCCTGTAGGGCCTTCTCTTTTTCCAGGATCGGACTGTAGTAGACAGCAGTTGACATTTGCTGCTCCCAAGCTAAAATTAACATTTTTGTTTGTAATACCCGTCTGGAAGCCAGCCAAGCAGGAAATGACGCTCACTTCCTGTGGCTGAAGCGATCACGTGTGCGGTAACGTATTGCTAAAAATACACTTCCGCGCATGCGTAAAACTTACAGCAGGTTCCGTTTCTGCAGAACCGCACAGTAACAAATATTTGTCTGAGTGTCGGGGATGCGTCAAACGTAATTCCCGTCGCATCGCGCTGTACCACGTCGGTATGAAAGTCCCTATAAACTTTCATTTACCTATAGTGGGGTACCGCACCGGCCCAGTGTGAAAGGCCCCTGATTAAATAATTTATAAATTGATATTCTGAAAAAAAGCAATTTTATGAATTACGTAGTTATTTTCACTACAGTTCTTTAATCACCTGGGTGGAGTGGAAGTAGCCAGTAGTGATGGGAATTCTGGCTCTTCTCAGAGAATCGGCTCTTCTGAATCGGCTCCCATTTAAGAGCCGGCTCTTACGGCTCTCAATCGGCTCTCCATTAAATATTACTGGACACCACTCAGAATCAGAGTAAAAGCCCCGCCCCCGTCTCCATGACAACTCCAGACTGCTTCTCTGACTGGGGCAATCCCTCCTGCTACTGCTCTGCTCCGCCCCATACACTCCTACAAGCTGCAAGAAGAGGACTACATCTCCCAGCATGCCTCAGCACCCTTTATTACACAGCAAATCAGAGCTGTGTGGGGCGGCTGAGGCATCGGCTCTTTTAAAACTGAGAGCCGGCTCTTGTCGTTCGCAGCAAAGAGCCGGCTCTTAGAGCCGGCTCGTTCGCGAACGACCCATCACTAGTAGCCAGTTCAGACAAGAGATTGATCTAGTTGGAGCTGGCATTTTACTGCTGGTGGAAGAAAATGAAAAAAACACTTGGTGGACAGATTCAGTAGCATACAGATCCCCCTTCCACCATAAGCCAAGGGGCAGATTCCCATGTGACCCCTGTCTGTAATGAGGGTAATCTGAAAACATGGTTATTATTCCTGTAACTGCTATGCTTTGACAATGCATCTTTCCTGTTCCGTTTTAATAGCTTCCTCCACCAGCACACATATTGGAGAACGTCAGTAATACAAGACAAAAGCTAAATAAAGAAGAGAAGAAACAAATAAGAAAACAACTGAAAGCCAAAAATATTCTCCTGAGACATGAAGGCATCGAGACCGTCTCCCGTCCATCCAAGGTAGCGTTTTTCAGTCTGTTGGTAATAGTGTTCCTCTGGGACTAGTACTTTCTAAATCTGGCCCAGAACAAGTCTTGTTTTAGATGAGTCAAGTGTCTATCGACCAAAAACAAAACAGCATGATAGCCAGATAGTTGGCATTTTTAAAAGCAAATAAATATGGAGATGCCATAATGTATTCATTTCAGGTTTTCTTTAAAGCATAGAAACAACAGGCAGACAGCTTCAAACCCCCTCACATATCAGCAGTGCCAGGCAATCCTCGCAGGGGGGTAAAATGTACAAATGCCCGCAACAGGACATACGCAACAGAAGATAAAAATCCAAAAATCTGCTACCAGCCTGTCTTTTGGATGTACCAATAAAGATTTCTGGATTTTATGGTCATTTGGTGTGTTGCAGGCATCTGTACATGTTCCTCTAAAAGGAACCTGAGATGGGAGACCTATGAAAAGCTGCCATATTTATTTCCTTTTTAACAATATTGGTTGCCTGGCAGCCCAGCTGATCTTTCTGGTCAGTAGTGCATGAATCACACACCTGGAACAAGCATGCAGCTAATCTTGTCAGAGTTGGCATAGACATCTGATCTGCTGCATGCTTGTTCAGGGTCTATGATTTAAAGTGTTATGCTACGTACACACATGCGACAACGATCGTTTGTTGAGAACGACGAACGAACTTTTAATTGATGAAAGAACGACCTAAGTAAAGTTAGTTTTAAAAGGTGTGTAACGATCTGATCGTTAGAACGAACGTTACATCAAAAAAGCAACTATTGCGCCTGCGCATAAAAATGAGAAGTTTCACGAAGAAATAGTGAAATGCGCATGTCAAGCCTAGTACGAACGATCGTTTCCAACGATGTACTACTTTTGTAAACGATCGTCGTTGGTTAAAATCCGCCGAGACAGAACTTTCTTTTGTAGCGATTTGGCTCGTTCGTCGTTTGCCTTAATAGTCGGTGGTTCGTTTTTTGTAACGATCGTCGTTGGTAAAGATCGGGGAACGATCGTTACAAACGACTATAGTCGCATGTGTGTACGCACCTTAAGAGGCAGAGGATCAGCAGGACAGCCAGGCAATCTACATCTCTAGCCAGGCAATCTACATAAACATGTCAGCCTCCATATCCCTCTCACCTCGGGTTCCCTTTAAAGCACATGACACCAGGCAAAACTTTTGTAAATTAAAACACACCTGTGAAAAAAGTAATATATAAATGCCCTTTTTGTGCTTTAAACTTCCATGTAGATATCTGAGTAGTTCCAGGGTCTCCCATTCACCCATCTTTTATTTTTTTTTTTCACTGGATCCCAATCATCTAGAACTGTCCGTGGCTGTGGACAAGAGCATTTGAACTGGGCCTGCTTGAAACCCATACAGATGTGTCATTTGGCTGTAGTCACAGTATGGGTTCTGTTGTTACTATGGGGAGGGATGGAGGAAGGCTTGGCTCACACATACAGTGGAGGAAATAATTATTTGACCCCTCACTGATTTTGTAAGTTTGTCCAATGACAAAGAAATGAAAAGTCTCAGAACAGTATCATTTCAATGGTAGGTTTATTTTAACAGTGGCAGATAGCACATCAAAAGGAAAATCGAAAAAATAACCTTAAATAAAAGATAGCAACTGATTTGCATTTCATTGAGTGAAATAAGTTTTTGAACCCCTACCAACCATTAAGAGTTCTGGCTCCCACAGAGTGGTTAGACACTTCTACTCAATTATTCACCCTCATTAAGGACACCTGTCTTAACTAGTCACCTGTATAAAAGACACCTGTCCACAGAATCAATCAATCAAGCAGACTCCAAACTCTCCAACATGGTAAAGACCAAAGAGCTGTCCAAGGATGTCAGAGACAAAATTGTAGACCTGCACAAGGCTGGAATGGGCTACAAAACCATTAGCAAGAAGCTGGGAGAGAAGGTGACAACTGTTGGTGCGATTGTTCGAAAATGGAAGGCGCACAAAATGACCATCAATCGACCTCGCTCTGGGGCTACACGCAAGATCTCACCTCGTGGGGTGTCAATGGTTCTGAGAAAGGTGAAAAAGCATCCTAGAACTACACGGGAGGAGTTAGTGAATGACCTCAAATTAGCAGGGACCACAGTCACCAAGAAAACCATTGGAAACACATTACACCGCAATGGATTAAAATCCTGCAGGGCTCGCAAGGTCCCCCTGCTCAAGAAGGCACATGTGCAGGCCCGTCTGAAGTTTGCCAATGAACACCTGAATGATTTTGTGAGTGACTGGGACAAGGTGCTGTGGTCTGATGAGACCAAAATAGAGCTCTTTGGCATTAACTCAACTCGCTGTGTTTGGAGGAAGAAAAATGCTGCCTATGACCCCCAAAACACCGTCCCCACCGTCAAGCATGGGGGTGGAAACATTTTGCTTTGTGGGTGTTTTTCTGCTAAGGGCACAGGACAACTTAATCGCATTAACGGGAAAATGGACGGAGCCATGTATTGTGAAATCCTGAACGACAACCTCCTTCCCTCTTTCAGGAAACTAAAAATGGGTCGTGGATTGGTGTTCCAGCACGACAATGACCCAAAACATACAGCAAAAGCAACAAAGGAGTGGCTCAAGAAGAAGCACATTAAGGTCATGGAGTGGCCTAGTCAGTCTCCGGACCTTAATCCAATAGAAAACCTATGGAGGGAGCTCAAGCTCAGAGTTGCACAGAGACAGCCTCGAAACCTTAGGGATTTAGAGATGATCTGCAAAGAGGAGTGGACCAACATTCCTCCTAAAATGTGTGCAAACTTGGTCATCAATTACAAGAAACGTTTGACCTCTGTGCTTGCAAACAAGGGTTTTTCCACTAAGTATTAAAGCCAATGGGTACCGGTAAAAAAAAGAAAAAGTCATATACTCACCTAAGGAGAGGGAAGGCTCGGTCCTAATGAGCCTTCCCTCTCCTCTCCCAGTGCCCTCGGTGCTGCGCTGGCTCCCCCGTTCGCGTCCGCCGCCGCAGGGACTTCGGAGGTCTTCGGGAGCACTCGGGCTTCCGAAGACGGGCCGCTCCATACTACGTACGCGCGAGCGCGTCATAGAGGGCGCTCGCGCATGCGTAGTATGGAGCGGCCGCGTCATCGGGAGCCCGAGTGCTCCCGAAGGCTTCCGAAAGCTCCCTTCGGCATGCGGAAGTGGCAGTATTTGACCGAACTGGTCGAATACTGCCACGGGGGATGCTGCGCGGGACCGGGCACCGGGAGAGGAGAGGGAAGGCTCATTAGGACCGAGCCTTCCCTCTCCTTAGGTAAGTATCTGACTTTTTCTTTTTTTTACCGGTAAACATTCACTTTAAGTCTTTTATTGTTAGAGGGTTCAAAAACTTATTTCACTCAATGAAATGCAAATCAGTTGCTATATTTTATTTAAGGTTATTTTTTCGATTTTCCTTTTGATGTGCTATCTGCCACTGTTAAAATAAACCTACCATTGAAATGATACTGTTCTGAGACTTTTCATTTCTTTGTCATTGGACAAACTTACAAAATCAGTGAGGGGGTCAAATAATTATTTCCTCCACTGTAAGTCCAGTCCTGTCCTGTCAGTTTTGACAGTTGGCTTCAGTTTTGCATGTTTTTCTACGGATGCATTCACACATAAATCTGCACAATTCTGGTCCGGTCCTGTCAGTTTCTCTGGCTTGGTTCACACATAAAAGGTGTACATTTCCGGTGCAGTCCAGTCCTATCCTGTCAGTTTTCTATCAGTTTTTCATGGGTGTGTTCACACATAAAAGGTGTACAGTTCCATTGCAGTCAGGTTAGGTTCTATTCCCACTTGTGCCGGATCACGTGCGGCCAGCACTAGGGGACAGTGTAGAGTCTGCTCTGATGGTCCGCCGTGGTCTGGCTGTAGCCCTGGGCAGATGCATTACCTCTATAGGCTATATGGGGGAATGCTTCCGCCTGCCCGTGATAATCGCAGACTGCACAAAAGTGCAGTCTGCTTACCGCAATGGATCCCACAGATCCATTGCAGAGTGACAAGTGGGGAGTCTGCTTACCGCAACGGATCCCACGGATCCATTGCAGAGTGACAAGTGGGGAGTCTGCTTACCGCAACGGATCCCACGGATCCATTGCAGAGTGACAAGTGTGAACAGTACCTATTTATAAAATAGGAGCCGCTCACTGTCTGTTTAGCAATGAGCAGAGAACTGACAAAAAATGTCTGTTCTCCAGCACAAGTGGGAGCACAAACTAAAACTGATAGAAAACGGATTCAAAACTGACAGGAGAGGACTGGACTGGATGGGAAATGTACAGATTTACGTATGAACCAAGCCGAACAACAGTGTGGTGCATGACGGAACAGATTGCGATGGTGGGGGGGGGGGGGGGGGTTTAAGGGGTGGAACTAGTGCCATTGCTGTAGCATCTGGTATGCAAATCTTTTAAATGGACCTGAACTCTTGCACAGGACAGAAATAAAACATAGAAATGCACCCTGTGTGTATTTAGAGAGTTTAGCCTGTCTGACTCCCCCTCATCTGTGATTTAGCTGTAATTTGATCCTTCAGCTGTTTCAGCTGCCTGCCATGGCAAAGCTGCTAATTGGTAAACACAGGATGTTAACAATATGTCGGCTTCCATGAAAGCAGGAAGTAGACACGCTGTAGATTTATTGCAGAATTTGTGTCAGCTGTAGCAAAGAAATGTTTTACTGTAAAGGTTATTATGCTTTTGTGTATCTTATAGAGCAGGGAGGAAATTCTGAGTTCAGGTCTGCTTTAAGTGACCTTGGGGACACCTACGCACATGCAAGTTTCTTGTCTGAGATGGCCCTGAGGCTGCCTCAGCCGGGTGTGTATGACGCTTTAGTTATGTAGATATGCCTTTAATGAAAGTCTTTATCTCTTCTCCTTACCTGCAGAGTCTGGTTGTAGCGAATGGCGGTCTGGGGAACGGTGTGAGCAGACAGCAGCTTCTGGATGTCCTGCAGAAATATGGATGTGTAGAATCTCTAATAATGCCCCCAAACAAGCCCTATTCATTTGTCACCTATTCATCCAGTGAGATGGCCTCTGATGCGTATTCATCAGTCAGTGGAGAAGAGCTCCCTTCAGAAGACTGCGGACAGAAGGTCACTCTCTACTTGAGCTTTGTTGATAAAGGTATTCCCATCTTCTGCTCTTCACTTTAAAGGGAACCTAAACTGAGAGGGATATGGTTGTTTCCTTTTAAACAATACCAGTTGCCTGGCAGTCCTGCTGATTTCTTTGGCTGCAGTAGTGGCTGAATCACACACCTGAAACAAGCATGCAGCTAATCCAGAGTGACTTCAGTCAGAGCACCTGATCTGCATGCTTGTTGAGCGGCTGTGGCTGAAAGTATTAGAGACACAGGATCAGCAGGAGAGTCAGGCAACTGGTATTAATTTTAAAAGGAAAAATCCACATCCTTCTCAGTTTAGGTTCCCTTTAAGCCTTTTTCACATAGATATTTACCCAGTGTCTGCCCGACATTTGCTGTCACAGCTGAACAATCACTTTATAAACACCAGCATCCCGATGATAGTGTTTTTGTGGCATTTACCTTGGTAGTATTGGGGAATGATTTGGATAACACCTAAAGAGAACCTGAGGCGAGGGGGGTAATAGAATTGATACTTACCAGGGGCTTCCTCCAGCCCCATGACCACTGTTGCCTCCCTCCCCATGCTTCATTAGATCTTACAAAACATACATGTAAAAAGCTGTATAGTGGCTATCAATTATTTTGGTAAAAGAGCTGTGCTGATTACTAACCCGGTTGGTACACGGGTGGATCCGCTGCACGCCTGACCCCTGTAGCATTTGAGTGCTGTCTCGCCTACTTGTTTTGGAGATTACCCCTCCCCTCCTCCCCCCCCCCCCTCAGTGACCAGGTCATTTTTCACAATAGAGGGCTGTCCAGCTTTGTGAGCGTGCTGCACAGCCCTGTAACTCAGCACACAAATGGATTTTTCCTCCTTTTATTGTCCTTAAAGAGACTGTGAAATGACTTTAAAAACAGCTTTTTAGCTTATATTCTACATGGGCATGTTTGCCCCTGCTAAAACGCCGCTATCCCGTGGCTGAACGAGGGGTCTTTACCCCCCAAATCCCCCCTTGCAAAATCCACAACCAACTTGGTCGTAGATTTTGCTGCTCATGTAGGCAGAGCTAATGGCTGTAGCTCTGCCTCCATGCGCGTCTATCAGCGGCGGATCTCCGCCTCTCCCCCGCCCCTCTCAGTGAAGGAAGACTGAGAGGGGCGGGGAGAGGCAGCGATCAGCGCTGATAGACGCGCTGAGAGGCAGGGCTGCAGCCATTAGCCCTGCCTCAACAGAAAGCGATCCCCGGACACCACGGAGGGGATTTGGGGGGGTTCAGCCGCCGGATAGCGGCGTTTTAGCTGGAGCAAACATGCCCATGTAGAATATAAGCTAAAAAGCTGTTTTTAAAGTCGCTTCAGACTCTCTTTAATAGGACACTCTTTTGGAGGACTATGATCGCTGCTGCGATCCTGTGGGGTTTTTTATAAAACAAAAAAAAGGGAGGCTTTTCCCTCCCTCCTTCCTCCCACCCACCTGTGCCATCCTAAATCGTCATAGGATAACGATCGGCACTCATTCCCCCCTGTCATAGGCATCAGCCTATAAGAGGACACACAATCAGAGCCGCTCTGAGGGACAGCCGAGTGTCCCTCATACAGCGCTGCAGGACATAGCAGCGCTGTACAAATGTAAACAAGGGCCAATACTTTCCCCTTTCAGCTCTAAACAGTCTGCTAGCCGCGGTTGTGGCTGATGATGGAGCGCAGCATGCATATTCCCTGGTAAACTGCAGCTCCAAGACTTGACGGCATTAGGCGGACCTGGGGCTGCCGCTGCGGTTATGCCCACCGGTTAAAGGGACCCTGTAGGTGATGGGGATTCGGAGACCACCATATTTATTTCATTTTAAACAATGCACAGATGATCAGATACGCAAAGATATATGAAATAATAAGACATCCTTTGTCAGAATTCATTACAAAAAAATAGGTATTATTCATGTTCTGAGGAGGATTTACATCATTCTTGAATGTAAAACACTGTGTGCTTGTTTTGGTTTGCAGTAAAATTAGAAGATGCGTCGCCCCCACCGTTACCCCCCGGACTGGTCATTGCAGAGGACTTTGTTTCTCCAGAAGAAGAACAGACACTGCTGGAAAGCATTCACTGGGAGACGGATAATTGCAGTAAGTAATTCTACAGCTCAGATGTGACAGAAATGTTCACCTGCTCACCTGCTGCTAGAACAGCCTTGATGTAATATTGCTTGCTGTGCCTACCTGGAAAATCAAACATTTAGTCTGCCACTTGCGATTGCAACATTTATCTCAAAACGCTGAGAGTAATTTTGCACCTTAAATTCGACTGATTTAGAGGAAAGCGGTTTTTGGCCCTTTCTATCCTCTATTAAATCGTTCCAATCATCGCGCAAGACCCACGATTGCTATTCGCCAAACCGCAATTGCTCCTGTGGGCTCCTCTGCATTCACTCTTCCTCCAATTGCTTTTGGATTACTGTATTTTTTGAACTATAAGACTCACTTTTTCCCCCAGAAAGTGGGGAAAAAAGTCACTACGTCTCATAGTCCAAATTCAGGGAGTTCTTGACTTACGAATGCCTGCCAATACGAACCTCCAACCCGCCGCAATGTCTGGGACTCCCTGTACTGTGCCCATGCAGAGGAGGACACAAAGGGGAACAGAGGAGGACACGAGGAGGACACAGGGGGACATAAAGGGGCATAGAGGAGGACACAGGCAGACACTTTGGGATACAGGGGGACAGGAGAGGACACAGGGAGTCACAAAAGGTACAGGGAGGCATGAGGTACAAAGGGGGCATAATCCACTACATGCCTTTTTTACCATGGATGCACCAGGTTTAGTATATTTTTCCCCCCCTGGTTTTAGACCTCTAAACCTGCGTCTTATGGTCAGGAGCGTCTTATAGTCCGAAAAATATGGTCACCCGCGGGATGCGGCGATTCTAAAGTGTAGCTAAAAGCTCTCAAAAGGGCATTGGCCCTATGGCTAGATTCAAAGTGGGATCTTGCATTGCAACACTGAAAGATGCACTGCAATGTTAAGTCTATGCGAAGTTCACAGTGCAACGTTAGCATTGCGGTGTTAAGTGTTGCGTTATGGTTACACACTGCTGCAGTGAGTTACTGTTAAATGCACACGTTAACAAGTACAGTGAAGCATACTGTTCATTGTCCGTATGCTTCACTGTAATTCACTTTATACAATGTAACAGTGTTAAGGTGCGGTGCAACTTTTTTGTTCCGTTGCATTGTGTTCCTGTTAGACGGAGCACAACTCAACGTCCCACTGTGAACCTAGCCTTAGACATTTTGCATTGGCTAGAAAAGGGTTGAGACCTTTTGTCAGGTTGCTATCTGTGTCCCTTTGAGTAACCTTCTCTCAGTTTTTTGTGAGAGTTCTCATTTAGCGTACTTTAGCTTGTTTGGTGAAACATTGTCAGGATGAGGCCTGCTCAGGTGAGGCTGGCTAAGCACAGTTGCTGGGGCCACCCCAAAAACATGGTTTGTATTTCAGTGGCTGTGTGGTTCCACATTGGCAGTGACATTAAACATAGTGGAACTCAACCACATGGTTTAACTGAGGTAAGAGGTATAGAAGCCAGGTCAATAGTCAACAAGTCCAACCAGGGGTCAGAAACCAGAGGATCGTCAAAAGTCATGCCTTAAAGTGTACCCGAGGCAGTTTTTAATATAAAAAAGGGACACAGAGGCTTGTTCCCATCTAAAGGACATGCCTTTCTGTGCCCTCCGAGCCGCTGCCAGCCCCCCCTGTGCCGCGCTAGCCCCCCATCTGGCGACAAGGAGCTTGTCGGCAGAGTAATGGGGTGGAGGCTTCCATTGCAGGAGAGGACCTCTTGCATAACACTCCTTCCTCCATCTCTAAGAACCTCTCACTGGCTTCCTGCCTCCCCCCCCTGCCTCCTTCATGCCAATCTCCGTTCTGTGCTCACGGAGGAGAGCATAGAGCTGCTTCTGCAGCGTTGTGACCCCAAAGGTCACAAAAATGAAAGTAAATGATTGCAGGATTTAGGAGCGGCGGGAAGAGACTACAATGAACACTACCAGTTCTGGCCACCCTCCTGGATCAGGTAGTATGCTTCTTTTTTATTTTATGTCGGGCTCGGGTTCTCCATAAGTCAGAAACCAGTGGATTGTCATCAACCAAGTCATAGGTTAGAAGCCAGAAGATCATCAAAGCCAAGCCACAATTCAGAGGCCAGAAGATCATCAGTCAAGTTGTTATTTACAATAAAAGCACCTTTCACACTATAGCTGTGTGATCGTCAGACATTTGTTGGTTGATCGCATCCCAACGGACTTAGCAAGTCACATTATAGCCGCAGTGTAACCGTAAAAAACCCAAACAAACATGTGACTTCCGGTCCATTTCCGAGAATAGCAGGGTAACACACAGCAGCCATTACGCTATCCTGCAACGCACGGAGCACTTCCATTGCATCGTGTTGCACTGCAGGTACTGTGGCATGTGTCCTAGGCATTATTGGCCAGTGCAGTGGGGGAGCGGCGGGGGCAATGGGGCATTTGGTCATGTTTACATGCGTTTCTCCTCACTTTGAGGCTCTAAAACCCACCCTTCCTTTATACAGTACTGGGTCAGTTTTCAGAGCCCTAAATGCTTAGAAAATGCCCATATGAACTAGTTTGGAGTGGAGTATCTCTCTATGTTGTGCTTGGTGGATTGTCGCTATTGAAGTACTCCACTCATGCAGGTTATACACTGACTGAGCAGATTGCCAAATGCCACAATTGCTGAAATGTTTACATACAAGCGAAACTCGAAAAATTAGAATATCGTGCAAAAGTCCATTTATTACAGTAAGGCTAAGGTCACACTTGTGGGTGGCTGGATAGTGTAATGGTTAAGGGCTCTGCCTCTGACACGGGAGCCCAGGGTTCGAATCTCGGCTCTGCCTGTTCAGGAAGCCAGCAGGAGATCTTGGGCAAGTCTCCCTAACACTGCTTCTGCCTATAGAGCGCGTCCTAGTGGCTGCAGCTCTGGCGCTTTGAGTCCGCCAGGAGAAAAGCGCGATATAAGTGTTTGTCTTTTGTCTTTTTGTCCATGCAGAAAACCATCAGTTATCTGCCATGGGGGTTTTTTTGCATTTTTTTCCCCAACTTTTGCGTTTTTTACGTGTGCATTTCTATGCATTTTTCATGCATTTCCATTTATTAATCAATATTCATATTTTACAATAAATCATTTTCAAATTAGTTTTTACCTTATTTGTGAAACACATATATGCAGAAAGAATTAACTTGTTGAGCGTTTCAAAAATACATAAAAAAATACACACCAATGCGTTTTTTGTGCAGCCCATAGACTATCATTATATTATTCAAATAAGTGTGACCCTGGCCAAATTTAACTTACCAGTAAAAGGTGAAAGTAATATATGAAATAGACTCATTACATGCAAAGCGAGATATTTCAAGCCGTTATCTGTTATAATTATGATGATTATGGCTGACAGCTTATGAGAAGCCCAAAAATGTCACTTTAATCAGCTAATTCATCCAAAACACCTGCAAAGGGTTCTTGTTTCATATATTAGCTTCACCTTTTATGTTGAATTACTGAAGTAAATGCACGTTATTCTAATTTTTTGTGTTTTACCTGTATATGAGTTTCTATTTACAGTATTTATTTTTTTAATAAGCTGTTTGGAATGCATTTATCTGGAACTTATGTTTAGTACCCCTTTAAGTCATTGTAAATCTCTGCTGGATGCAATTGCAGATCAGAAGGCATTAAAACACCGGCGAGTGAAGCATTATGGGTATGAGTTCCGCTATGATAATAACAACATAGACAAGGACAAGCCTTTACCTGGAGGTAAGTTTGGAAGTATGATGGGTGAGCATTGACCTCTGAATTAGCAAACATCAGCTATTAAAATGAATCTCGGCAATTGATAAGAACCCTTTCATTCTGGGGCGGTGCGTTGTGGCGATTTACCGCACTGCTATCGCAGGGTGGTGAAAGTCTATGGCAGTGATCTGCAAACTTGGCTCTCCAGCTGTTAAGGAACTACACATCCCACAATGCGTTGCGGGAGTCTGGCAGCCACAGCCACGATTCAGAAAGGCAAATGCATTGTGGGACGTGTAGTTCCTTAACAGCTGGGGAGCCAAGTTTGCAGATCACTGGTCTATGGGGAAGATCACATTACCTGCGTAGCGGTGCACCGGAAATGCTTGATCTGATGCGGCTCCAAAACTATGTTACCACGTGTCCCTACGTCACCCTGCAGACCCGAAGTCATTAAAGTCTATGGCGGTGCAGGGATTATAAAAATGTTGGCGGCAGTGATGCAAGGTCGTTACGACGCGCAAGCATATTTTTACAATACACTTCTGTTCACTTCCGCATACCTGAAACAGGAAGTAACCGCAAGCTCGCTTCACTTCCTGCTTGGCGGGATGCCAGAGAATACCATGTAATTATATAGGCCTGTTTTGTGTGGCGGGGCCACCGCACCTTCGCCAATAGTTAGTGTTAAACCGACCTAATGCTGACAGTGACTACTATTTTATGAGATAAACGTGTATGTACTAATAACCAGGCCAGTTTTACTTTTCTGCCTGAAAGAATTATTTTCTAGGCATGGAATTGACGGCTTCTGGGCAAGGAATTGACGGGATTAGATCTGTTGCCTAGGCCAGGTCGGGATTTACCTCACAGGAGCCTATAGGCATAGATGTCCTGGCACCCTAGACTTTCCCTCCATGAACCTGCAAACACTTGCAGAACTGCGCCACAAGTGTTCTGGCTGGCCCTGATGTCACTTCTCCCTTATTTCTCTTAGTGTTAAGTAGCAAGTGGTGCCCTGACTGAAGGGAGATCTAGTCAGTGGAATGCCGAGAGCTGGGCGAGTAACCTCTCATTTACGCTCTGCTCAGGACTCTGCATAGGGAAGGAGAGATGGAAGCACTAGGGAAGGGAGCTGCCTTTCCATCATTAGGTGCCTGTAGGCACATGCCTACAGTGCCTTATAGTAAATCCGGGCCTGGTTTAGGCCAAAGAGGGCTATAGGGAGGCTAAATTCAAGATGAGGAACTAAATAAAGGTTTGTAAGTCTTGAATTGTTGCCCAAACATTTATTATAAGCCAACATTTCCAGAACGAGTGAAGAAAGGCGGGTCTAACATCCTTATCTTCACACCTCCAGCACAGTGTTCTTTTACCCTCGTTAGATCCAGGGCAAGATTTGGGTATATAATACATTCAAGCAACTACTTTGTATTGCGCCAGTTGATATCTCACATTTCTCGAGAGCCAGATCATCTTAAAGAGAACCAGAGACGAAGTACCCTCATGTATTTTCCCATATATATCAATGGGAACATGACAGTAAACACCTACTTTGCTCTTTGTTTCATTATTCACTGCTTAAGGTGCGTACACACACACTACGGCAATGAACGACGGGTCCCTCAGACCCTCCCGCGGGGCAGACGTTCCAGCGACAGTAGTCCGCTGAGCGGATCGTTCAGAAACAGCCTTATCAGTCTGCCAACAGACTGTACACACGCACTACTGTCGCTGGAACGCCCGCCCAGTGGGAGGGTCTGAGGTAGAGGCCTGCAGCGGGTCGGGTACCCGCGGATAACCCGAAATGCGGGTCGGGTTCGGATACCTGAATTAATTTTTGGTGCAGGTAGGGTTGCGGGTAGCGGTCTGCGGGTGCTGGTAGTGAGGAGGGGAAGCAGCGCCAGGAGGGGCAGTTGGGACAGCGACAGGGAGGAGGGCCAGAACTCCCTCACCCGGGTCCCCTCCTTCAGCTCTCTCCCCCTACAGAATAGCGGCGGCGCTGCAGGCGGGCGGGCGGAGGATTACTCACCTGCTAACTTCTGTTCCATGCGCTGGCAGCATCCCCTCGTCACAGGTCTCCGCCTTCAATGCCGCCCAATGTGCTTCCTGATTGGCGGAAGCACAGTGGGCGGCATTGAAGGCGGAGACCTATGACGAGGGGACCGTGCCAGCGCTTGGAACGCGGAAGTTAGCAGGTGAGTAATCGCCCGCACGCAGCGCCGCCACTATTCTTTATGAGGGGACCCAGGTGAGAGGGGGGGGGGGGGGGCTCTGGCCCACAAGGGGGACAACTATGCTAGCTACACTGGGGGACAATTATGCTAGCTACACTGGGGGACAACTATGCTAGCTACACTGGGGGACAACTATGCTAGCTACACTGGGGGACAACTATGCTAGCTACACTGGGGGACAACTATGCTGGCTACACTGGGGGACAACTATGCTAGCTACACTGGGGGACAACTATGCTGGCTACACTGGGGGACAACTATGCTGGCTACACTGGGGGACAACTATGCTGGCTACACTGGGGGACAACTATGCTGGCTACACTGGGGGACAACTATGCTGGCTACACTGGGGGACAACTATGCTGGCTACACTGAGGGACAACTATGCTGGCTACACTGGGGGACAACTATGCTGGCTACACTGGGGACAATTATGCTGGCTACACTGAGGGACAACTATGCTGGCTACACTGGGGACAACTATGCAAATGTGCACTTTAGAAGAAAATTTTAAAAAGCGGGTAGCGGGCCTGCGGGTCGGGTGCGGGTAGCGGTTCTTCGGGTGCGGGTCGGGTTGCGGGTATTAAATTCACCAAAAAGCGGTGCGGGTAGCGGGTCGCGGGTTGGGTGCGGGTATGAAAAAGTGGACCCGCGCAGGCCTCTAGTCTGAGGGACCATCGTTCATTACCATAGTGCGTGTGTACGCACCTTTAGACTGCCTGTTATCAGGTCTGATAAGAATCCCCGACTGAGCATTCAGTCTAGCTTTGCCCGGAATGTTATAGATGAGTCAGTCTTCTGTGATGTATTTTCAAGCCCAAGCCTGCCCCCTTCTGGCTCTGCTTTCCTGCTATGTATCTTCCTAGCAGGAAAGCAGAGCCAGAAGGGGGCAGGTTTGGGCTTAAAAAGACATCACAGAAGACTGACTCAGTTATAATCATTCCGGGCAAAGCTAGACTGAATGCTCAGTCGGGGATTCTTATCAGAGCTTATTCAGGCAGTCTAAGCAGTGAATAATGAAACAAAGAACAGGGTAGGTGTTTACTGTCATGTTCCCATTGCTGTATATGGGAAAATACATAAGGGTGCTTCGTCTCTGGTTCTCTTTAACCTCCCTGGCGTTCTATTAAGATCACCAGGGCGGCTGCGGGAGGTTTTTTTTTAAAAATGAAAGTTGGCTGCATGGAAGCCCACTAGAGGGCGCTCCTGATGCGTACTTCTGATCGCCTCCAGCGATCAGAAGTAACAAGGAAGGCCGTGATGAGCGGCCTTCCTTGTTTCGCTTTCCTCATCGCCATGGCGACGAGCGGAGTGACGTCATGGACGTCAGCCGACGTCCTGACGTCAGCCGCCTCCGATCCAGCCCTTAGCGCAGGCCGGAACTGATTGGTTCGGCTGCGCAGGGCTCGGGAGGCTGGGGGGACCCTCTTTCGCCGCTGCTTGCGGCGGATCGCCTCAGAGCGGCGGCGATCAGGTAGCACATGCGGCTGGCAAAGTGCCGGCTGCGTGTGCACCTTTTTATTTGGAGAAAATCGGCCCAGCAGGGTCTGAGCGGCACCCTCCGGCAGTAATGGACGAGCTGAGCTCGTCCATACCGCTCAGGAGGTTAAACACCTTCTCCCAACCCCAAGAACAAGCAAAAAAGTGTCACACATGTGGTATCTCTATTCTTCAAACATGTTGTACAGAAGTGTCAATGCTATGTTTCAAATATATAGATACAGTAATTTGGTTTTAATGTGTTATTATCAATGAAACCTGTAATTCCTTTTGGTCAGTGGGCATTATAATTGTGTCTTCGCTTGCACTGCAGCATTTCATTCACTGTTTACACAGTAATCTGTCTTTTCACAGGTCTTCCAGAGTCCTGCAGTGCTGTGCTGGACAGATGCCTACAGCAAGGCCTTATAAAACACAGGCCTGACCAGTTAACCGTAAACCAGTATGAGCCAGGGCAAGGTGAGTCTGAGGAGAGAGTGGGTGAGCCAAGGTTTCTTCCATGCAGCTATCTACAGATGCTACATGCTGCTTTTAAACCAATAAAAGAGCTTTATATACACTTCTGATAGTGCTGACTCAACTGTGGAAGACGTTCTGGAGTGTCTGAGTGTGCACTGGGAGTCACAGCACATCACACATCCCCTCCTTGGGTGCTACTGAACCTTTATTTTCAAATAAAATATTGCCGCCATATATTGGACTAGGGACATATTTTAAATGTCGTAATAACCGGGACAAATGGGCAAATAAAATGTGTGAGTTTTATCCACAGTAGCATGTTTTATTTTAAAACTATATTGGTCGAAACCTGAGAAATAATGAATTTTCTCTGTTTTTTTTTATCATTATTCCTATAAAAATGCAGTTAGAATAAAATAATTCTTAGCAAAATGTACCACCCAAAGAAAGCCTAAATGGTGGTGAACAAAAAACAAGATATAGATCATTTTGTTGTGATAAGTAGTGATAAGGATATTGGCGAATGAAAGGGAGAAGTGCGGAAATGTGAAAATTGCTCTGGTCAATAAGAGGAAAAAACCCTCAGTGCTCAACTAGTTAAAGGACAATTGAAGTGAGAGGTATATAGAGGCTGCCATATTTATTTCCTTTTAAGCAATACCAGTTGCCTGGCTATCCTGCGGATCCCTTGCCTGTAATGCTTTTAGCCATAGACCCTGAACAAGCATGCAGCAGATCAGGTGTTTCTGACATTATTGTCAAATCTGACAAGATTATCTGCATGCTTGTTTCTGGTGTGATTCAGGCGCTACTGCAGCCAAATAGACCAGCAGGGCTGCCAGGCAACTGGTATTGCTTAAAAGGAAATAAATATGACAGCCTCCATAGTCTTCTCACGTCAGTTGTCCTTTAAAGGGGAACTGAAGAGAGAGGTATATGGAGGCTGTCATGTTTATTTCCTTTTAATCAATACAAGTTGCCTGGCAGCCCTGCTGGTCTATTTCTCTGCAGTAGTATCTGATTAAAACCAAAAACAAGCATGCAGCTAGTCTTGTCAGATCAGACTTATAAGTCTGAACCACTGAAACACCTGATCTGCTGCATGCTTGTTCAGGGGCTATGGCTAATAGTATTAGAGACAGAGGATCAGCGGGGCTGCCAGGCAACTGGTATTGTCTAAAAGGAAATAAACATGACAGCCTCCATATACCTCTCTCTTCAGTTCCCCTTTAAATCAGGGATTCCGTTCAGTTGTAAAGAGAAGGTGAACTGGGTTATATCAGGATTGGGAATGGTGGAGAGGCAGTACCTCTCTGAGATTGTAGAATCCAGTGAGATGATTAAATATCTCAGGAGGGTGGTAGCAGGATTTGATTAGTAAGTAATTTTCTGAAATGACACAATGGGGTTGTTTTATCAATGAGTGGTAATATTACTGTGCATGCACAGCGCGCATCAATATTACCATTACTTACACATAGAAGTACCGTGAGATACGCTGCTAGCGTGACCCACGTACTCAAGTAGCACCACCGTTACTATGGTAACACGCACAGGAACAGTAATATTAACGCTCATTGATAAATCAACCCCATCGTGGGTAGTGGCTGCTAAAGTTGGTAGAAAAAGTGCCTCTATGCTGAGTAGCTTAAACACTCTATGCAGTGCAGACCTTCGTTTATTTTGGTCAAGAAGTAGCAGATGGTCTTCTGTATTAAAGGACCACTATCACAAAAAAAAATTAAATTGTAAAATACATGAAAACACATAAATAAAAAGTATGTTTCTCCCAGAGTAAAATGAGCCGTAAATGACTTTTCTCCTATGTTGCTGTCACTTACAATAGGTAGTAGAAATCTGACAGAACTGACATTTTTTGGGACTAGCCCATCTCCTCATGGGGGATCCTCTGGGTTTTCTTTATTCTCAAAAGCACTTTGTGAATGGCAGTTGCTCAGACCAACTGCCAGAATAATGGGCAAACAGGTGGTGGGGGGCTGCATCTTTGTATCGGTCCTTTCCAGGGAGAGCTTTTGTAAAGAATAAATTAAATACTGAAAACCCCATGTGGAGATGGACTAGTCAGAAACCTGTCAGTTACACCAGAATTCTGCTAACTACTGTAAGTGACAGCAACATAGGAGGAAAGCAATTTATAGCTCATTTTACTTTGGAAGAAACATACTTCTTATTTGTATGTGTTTACATGTATTCTAAATTTAAATTATTTTTGCCATAGTGGTCCTTTAAAGCCAGTGTGTAAAACAGTAAGGAGTCTATGGGCAAGGTTTCCTAAGGATTCTGGTCGCCCATGGAGCGTGCCCTAAGTTGCTGCAGCTCTGGCGCATGGAGTCTGCCAGGAGAAAAGCACAATATAAGTGTTATTTGTCTTATATCTGTTAATTTATCTGTGGTGGAAAATGTTAATGTGTGTCTACCCTTCCCCAGGTATTCCTCCGCATATAGATACTCACTCAGCATTTGAAGATGAAATCACCTCTTTGAGTTTAGGATCGGAGGTAAGTACTGAGCTGTGAATTCGCTGAATGTCTCTGTGTTCTCACCTGCTGTATACAAGCTTTGTAATTTCCTGCGATAGGGAGAGAAGCAACGTGGTCCAAGGACTACTTCACATCTGAATTGGCGTTGGTGATGGATCAACGCATACGTTCTGATAGCTGTGTTTTCATGTGTTTTTATATGCATTGTGGTGCGTTGCACTGCGAGTTACCGCAATGAGTATGCGTTTTCTATCCATCACCGCGCATAGGAAAACGTAGGGAAATTTATTATTTTATGATTTTCATTTGTAACTGTGCGTTGAAATGTTTTAAAAACGCTTGCTCTTCTTGGAGCTTGCGTTTTACATTGACTTTCATTGAAACACGTAACACAAGCGTTGCACGATAGAAAGCTCCGGTACACATCAAACTGCAACGCACAAAAATTGAGCGTTAGATGTGAAAGGTAAAATTAAAGTCTATGGACTTTCATTTTACCTTGGAAAATGCACACAATGGCTGTTATATCAAAATGGCCAAAACATCCCTGAGGTGAAAGGGGCCTAAGGAACAGAATGGTGTCCGTAAGCCTTTGCCATACTGCATCTACAAAGCAAGCCGAAAAGGGATACCGTATATACTCGCGTATAAGCCGACTCGCGTATAAGCCGACCCCCCAACATTTACCCCAGAAAGCAGGAAAAAATGACTGACTCGCAAATAAAGTCGAGGGTAAGAAATGCCGCTGCTCCTAACAGAGGGGTGGTTGTTGCATTTCATATAGGGGTGGTTATTGCATTTCAAATGGGGTTTATTGTTGCTGGGAAGGGGACTTCCCCTCCCAGCAGCAATAATACCCATATGAAATGTAAGAACCATTACTATATGAAATGCAACAACCACCCCTATATCATTCTATATTCTTCCTTTGTGCTGAATTGATTATATTGCAACATCTTTAAGGAGCCAAACTTGTGCTTGTTTGCTAAAAAATTTTACCTGTCTGTCTGCTTATGTAACAACATGCTGTGAGAGTTTCAATGCAGAAGCTGATATATTAAAACTCACCTCCCAAACATCTTTGAAGCGCCAAACCACTGTGCCTGTGTTTTATGACCTCCTTATCTGCCTGTCTGTTTATGCTCCAACACCTTGTCCTCTGACTAATCAACAGATGTCTGGGCCATATATCCTACCTTTCTGGAGTGTAGTGATGTTTTTCTTTCAAGTGGAGGGATACCATGCCCAGGGAAGAGCACTGCAGGAGGGATCTATGTGTCCCAGATGTCCGGGGAAGTGCAGAGCTGGATGGATGGTCAGAATAACAGCAGAAGAGCTCATCCGTGCACACAATCTCCCACTTCCTGCTGTGACAGGAAGCATGAGATACATGTGCACGGAGGATCTCTTTTGCTATTATTCTGACCATCCATCCAGTTCTGCACCTCCCCGGACATCAGGGACACATAGATCGCTCCTGCAGTGCTCTTCCCTGGGCATTGGATCGCATCCGTGTTGATTGCTCTCCCTCGGGCATCGGATCGGATACCTCCTGCAGTGCTCTCCCCAGGCATCAGATCGCGCCTGTGCTGATTCCATGCGTAGGCAGAAACAGAGGACATCCTCCTGCACATCAGCTGTTGGCCATTAACAGTGCAGACACCCGAAAAGCTCACCCGCTGCACAGCCCGCAAGACTTCACCTCTCCACTCGGCAATCCTCCATGCAGGTCAGTCCGCACACCTCTCACCACAGATACCACCTTAGCAAGTTGGCGACTCGCACATAGGCCGAGGGGGTGACTTTTCAGCACATTTTTTGTGCTGAAAAATTCGGCCTATATGCGAGTATATACGGTAGTATAAATGGAAAAACACATCAATCATGGTCTAAAAATAAACAAAAGCAAATTGTGTTTTAAAAATAAATAAATCTAAAGCAAGATTTACCTCTTGGGGGCAGCGCTGCTCTGGCACAATTTCTTTTTCTTTTCTAATGGCTGGTGCATACCTAGGGTGGCCACTTGCAGAACCCCAAAAAGGAGGACATCACACCCTAAAAAGGAGGACATCTTACCGAGGACAGTGGCGCACTTTGGCAGACAATTTCCCCACAAAATGCAATCTCATTGGCAGACAATTTCCCCACAAAATGCAATCTCATTGGCAGACGATTTCCCCACAAAATGCAATCTCATTGGCAGACGATTTCCCCACAAAATGCAATCTCATTGGCAGACGATTTCCCCACAAAATGCAATCTCATTGGCAGACAATTTCCCCACAAAATGCAATCTCATTGGCAAACAATTTCCCCACAAAATGCAATCTCATTGGCAGACGATTTCCCCACAAAATGCAATCTCATTGGCAGACGATTTCCCCACAAATGCAATCTTATTGGCAGATTTCCCCACAAATGCAATCTTATTGGCAGATTTCCCCACAAATGCAATGTTATTGGCAGATTTCCCCACAAATGCAATGTTATTGGCAGATTTCCCCACAAAGCAATCTTATTGGCAGATTTCCTCACAAAATGCAATCTCATTGGCAGACGATTTCCCCACAAAATGCAATCTCATTGGCAGATGATTTCCCCACAAAATGCAATCTCATTGGCAGATGATTTCCCCACAAAATGCAATCTCATTGGCAGACAATTTCCCCCCAAAATGCAATCTCATTGACAAAAGAGTTCCCCACAAAATGCAATCTCATTGACAAAAGAGTTCCCCACAAAATGCAATCTCATTGGCAGAAGAGTTCCCCACAAAATGCAATCTCATTGGCAGATTTCCCCACAAATACAATCTCATTGGCAGAAGAGTTCCCCACAAAATGCAATCTCATTGAACTGACCAGAGACTCTCTGGCAGAGAATGGTGGACTGGAGTGACCTCCTGAAGTGACCACGAACGGCAGGCTCTCACTCACTGCGGATGGCCACCCTACTGCTGGCTTACTAGGCTAGCAGGCCTAGTAATCTGGCAAGACAAGTGCGGAGCGACTGGCAGTGGCTTTGGCTGCGTAGTTAATGGGTCTCTCTGGGTCGCGCGCATCGTCAGGTCGGCTCCTCCCCCCGCCTAGCGTGATGGTCATGGACAGCCCGCCTCCCTCCCGCTGCGCCGACGTCTACGTGTGTCACACATGTAACGTGTGACATCATGCGTACTGTACAGCGTACAGGCAGCGCCAGCGTTAGAGGGAGATGGAGGAGATCGGGCCGAAAAGGAGGACATTTGGCTGTCCTCCCTTGCCTACCGCCGGACGGAGGACCACAGGTCCAAAAACCGGACTGTCCGGCGGAAATCCGGACGGATGGCCACCCTATGCATACCAGAAGAGCTTTTCTGAGCGCGTTGTGATTTTAAAAGCTGCTGCTAATGTTATCCTATGTGTGTGTGCACACTGGAGTGATGTGATTTTGTTAAATACCCCCATAGCATTGCATTAGCAAGAGCTTTTAAAATCTCTAGCGTTTAAAAAGCTCTTGTGATGTGCACCAGCCTTAACACTGATCATTGTGATTGGCTCACAGGGACAGGAGCCAATGAAATTGGTTCCTGACTGATGCACAGAACTCAGCTGTCATTAAAGGGACTCCGAGCATCTCTCATGGGTATGCCTTTTAGCCAGACGACTTCCAACAAGTCGTGCTATGACCCCTCA
This sequence comes from Hyperolius riggenbachi, assembly GCF_040937935.1. Classification (NCBI taxonomy): domain Eukaryota; kingdom Metazoa; phylum Chordata; class Amphibia; order Anura; family Hyperoliidae; genus Hyperolius; species Hyperolius riggenbachi. The sequence continues at coordinate 66,275,212 of NC_090647.1, forward strand.
GGAGGAGCCTCTTGCAATGGCTGTGCATGTCACTTCCTCTTCCTGCTGGGTGACCCAGAAGTTATAACGTAGCGAAGATTGCAGCCACGATTTTTAAATTTAAATCGAACGAAAACTGTTTGGTGTAGAACGGCGATTCAGGCATCAAATGAAAGAGGAGAGCAAAAGCTACAGAAAGGTATGCATCTTTAAGTACTTTGCAGTACTGGTCGGAGTCTCTAGGCATACCCATTAGAGGTGCTCAGAGTGCCTTTAAGCAGTTTAGTTAGGTAAGTGGCGATGAAGCTTGTAATAGGGTCAATCAGAATCGGCAGGAAGTAAATTTCATTGGCCCAAATCAAAGCTGCATGCCGGCAAGCATGATGTGTGCCTCTCATCTCTACTGCTGACTATTTTTGTTGGTGGAATTGAAGATAATTGTTGGGGTTTTTTTTGCTTTTTTTGGGTGGGAGATATTTTGAAAATAATAAGCACAAGAAGGGGAACTCTATCAGTACCCCGAAAAGCTGTGTAACATTTGTGTTACAACACAAAGCATGCAGGTAAAAAGTGATTTAAGGAGAACCCGAAGCATCTACAATGTCAAAAAGTAAATCCGTAAGAATAGGGAAGCTGGGACTCTCCTTGAAGTCATTGGGAATTGCTAGAAAAAAATGAAGCAGATACTTACCTATAAGTATCTGGGTGCTATAGAGCCTTCCTGGTCCCCTCCATTAAGCGCTGGCTACCCCTTTTGAAACCCCCTCTGTTGGGAACTTTCGAAGTCTTAGGGAGCGGCCGTCTTTGGGAGCACTCTCCAATAGTAGAACCGCACACCAGGCGTGTGAATGCTGGTGCCAAGCTCCCAGGCTGCTCAATACAAAAATGCGAAGAAGTATTACGCACACAGACTTGCAGGAACAACAAGTGCCAGAATGTATTGTCCCATCACATACACGTGCAATCAGTTTTTCCATTAACCTCCAGGACAGGTCCACCACGAGAACGACAGGCTCCTCCCAGGAACAGGAAACGTCCAGATAGAGTACTCTATAAATCTTTGTCCAACCCCTTGATCCTCAGTTGACGTTTCCTGTTCCAGGGAACAAGGAGTGCTCTTGTCGCTCGCCGGTCCTTCAGACCAGGTGTGTTTGGGACCCGGTTGGCGGCGGATGGTGGACCTGCCTAGAGAGGTATTGGGGTCTGGTGGGGAGAAAGCGATGGTTACCTTCTCCCATGGCTGTCCTGGCTGCCCGAGTTGCGGTGGATCCGGAGGACACGCGCGGCGTCCATGATTCCCCTGGAGCGGAGGCTAATGGCGCGCAGGAAGTGACGTGGATAGTCATGCGGGCCTCCAGAGGGTAGGCAGCTGATTGCCCTCAATGGCGGCGTACGCGTGACGTACTTCCGCCCTTACGCAGCGTCACTTCCGGGCGCGTGGGGAAGAGACGCCGGAAGCCTGCATGGTTCGGCAGTTCGTGTGCTGAACGGAGCGGGATGGACGCTAAGCAGGAGCCAGGAAAGGTAAGCGTGGCGGAGGCTTGGTGACCTATATGGTATGAGCTGTACGCCCTATGCCGCGTCTGTACTGAGGTCTGTTATTAATTTTGAGACTATGCAGTATAATATAACAGCCTGCTTAGCGTCTGATCTGAGGTCTGTATAACTATGCATAGAATAGAATGCTGGTACAGATTATTCAGGGAGATATAAGGAGATGTGTATATATATGGTTGGATATTAATGCCTCATAGATATATATGGGTATATATGTGTAAATCATTAGTGTATGGGCAGCATAACAGTTATATGATTGGCCTTTATGATATACTCCCTTGACGACTATATGCAAAGAAAATATATATTATAGATATCAGATGGATTATATGTATATGATATGTCTATACATGTTCCTTCCTTCCTGGTCTCAGGGTTGCTATCACTCTTGATATTTGTGCACCAGGGTGTTTTCCCTTTTGTTTGAGAAAGAGGGATGACATTAATTTTGTTGTTTGATTATGTTATAGGGCCCGGAGTCTACTAAGCCGACAAAGCCAAGAAGGCGGTGCCCGCTCTGTGGTGCAAAGATGGCCCATAATTATAATGTGCAGTTTTTCCAACCTTGTTTAGTAAAGCTAATACAGGGACAATCAGGGGGTTTAAAGGAAGAATTAATGTCAGCTATTAAAAGGGAAATGGCTGACACAATTAAATCATTAAAGAAAGTATTTGCCTCTGCTATCCCCCCAGCAGCAAAGGCAGTAATTCCAGGTACGAGTACGACCATGCCGGCCGTGGAGATACCAAATGCTGAGTCTCAGCCTATTAAACATAAAAGTGAAAAGAGAAATATTGTATCTTCCTCTGAGGAAGAAGATATGGAGGGTGAAGAGGAAGATAATGATGAATCAGACTCTTCTGCTAAAAATATGGACAGCCAGACTAAGATTAAGAAGATATCCAGGTTTAGATTCCGGCTGATGAGACTTAGCAGCTTATCTTGGCTATTAATAAAACTTTAGATATTGAATCCAAGAAGTCGGAAGAGGTATCTATGCATGATAGGTTATATCAGGGAAGGAAGCCAAAAGAATCTTTGACTTTCCCTATACACAGATCTACAAAGAATACCATATTAAGTCAGTGGAAATACCCGGACAGAAAGTTGTTTATGTCAAAGGGATTTATGAAAGGGTTTCAGTTTACAGAGGAAGATGTTAAGACTTGGGATTGATGTCCTAAACTTGATACAGCATTCTCACAGGTTAATAAAGACAACGAATTAGCTTTTGAGGATCTGTGGTATGTGAAAGATCCACAAGATAAGAAAGTAGAATCTGCCCTTAGAGGCCTGAACAGCAGCAGGTGCAAAGTTTAGACCAGCAGCAGCTACAACATGTGTAGCAAGAGTTCTATCCCTATAGGTTAAAAAAGTAGAAGAAAAAGTGGATAAGGGAGCTTCTAAGGAAAAAGATTCTAGAATCATTAGAAGTAGTTTCCAAAGCCACAGACTATATAACAAACGCAAATCGGCAAGGGGGTACAAGGTCAGGGAAGCTGATGGACCTGGCCATGAACATATTAACAATAGCAGAGAAAAACTTCCTTTCATTGTCAGCAATACATCTGAAGAGGTCATTGAACACGATGGCAGACTTTCTGAGCAGACACAGAATGTCAAAAACACAAATGGAGATATCAAAGAGGATGTTCAGAAAATTTACCAAGCAGTGGGGTCGGCCGCGTTTAGACATGTTTGCAAACAAGGAAGACACAGAGTGCAGGAGGTTTTACTCCTTGAATCCAAACGAGGTATGGTAAATAGGAAAGTTCCTAGTTGGGATTTATCCTTAGTTTTGAAGGTATTGGAAAAGAGAGCCCTTTGAACGCGTACATGTGAATTTGGCGCTGGTAGACTTAGGCGCAGGATCCAGCTGTTATATGGCTGGTCCTGCTTCTGCACAAGTCCGGGGCGTTTTAATTACTATTCCCCCTCCAGGCCGCCAGGGATAGTGGGGGAATGAAATAATTCGGCTTCCAGCGATTGCTGGAGGCCGAATTATTGTGTTTTTTTAAGCAACTTCGGCTCCGTCTTCTGACGGGGCCGACCTTCCCCACTGAGCGCCGCTATAGACTGATTCCCATTACAGTCTATGGCGGCGCTGGCTGCGCCCAAAGTTAGCAGCGCTGAAAAGCACTGCTCCGCTTTGAACCCATATCAGAAATTCCCTTCAGACTCCTAACAAGGAAGATTGTATTTCTCATAACTATTACCTCGGCTAGACTGGTGAGTGAGTTAGAGGCCCTATGTTGCGACGAACCTTTTTGTATAAAGGATGAAGTAATACTGAAGACCTGTGATGATTTTCTGCCTAAAGTAGCTACAAATTTTCATAGATCTCAAGACATTGTATTACCGTCATTTGAAGAAGAGCCGGGGTTAGATGTCAGAAGAGGTCTTATATGCTATTTAGAGAGGGGTAGCGGAGTTTAGGAGTTCTAGAGCCTTGCTAGTCAACACTTCAGGTGCTACAAGATGCGGAAAGATGTCAAAAATATCTATAGCTAAATGGGTAAAGCTATGCATAGAGGAAGCCTATAGGATTACAGGAAATACTGTGTTAGATACAGTTAGAGCCCATTCAGCCAGAGCAGCAGCCACTTCATGGGCTTACAGAGCGGGTGCTACGCCAGAAGAAATCTGCAGAGCGGCTACATGTTTAAGTCTAAGCACCTTCTCTAGACACTACAGAATGAACCTGATGTCTGCAAGGCAGCAATCATTTAGAAGGAAAATCCTGCAGGCAGTCAGCCCACCCAAAATTGGTAAGATTCTTGCTCATCTTCTCGTGGTGGACCTGTCCTGGAGGTTAATGGAAAAACCAATGTTAGTTACCTGGTAACATCCTTTTTAGTAACCTCCAGGACAGGTCCGTAACCCACCCAAGTAAAGGATTTATATGTATATATAAGTACAGGAAAAGTATATGTATATGCAGTATGAATATTAAAACCCCTTTGTTTTTAGGAACAGTACTTGGAATTGACTGAGGATCAAGGGGTTGGACAAAGATTTATAGAGTACTCTATCTGGACGTTTCCTGTTCCTGGGAGGAGCCTGTCGTTCTCGTGGTGGACCTGTCCTGGAGGTTACTAAAAAGGATGTTACCAGGTAACTAACATTGGTTTCAGACCTGCAAAGCCAACGGATCGTTTTGGGGCCACTTAGGGTCCCCTTTGTCAAGGCAAGGAGCAGAAAGACATATATACATTGTACGTTGCCCAGGTATTTTGCTGGTCTTGGCTCCGACCCACTTTTTCTAACCCTAACACACAATTACTCAATGACCTAGTTTTTGAGCTTTGCTGTCTTTGGCATCAAAATTTTCATTGAAATGAAACAAATCTCATTGGCTGTTTGTGGCTCCACTCTCTTTTCTGAATTTGAACCCCAGTCACCCAATGACCAACTGTACCAGGTTTGAGGCTTATGCTATTAACAGTGCCAGAATGGCAGCAATTAAATATTCCCCTTGAAAATATGTGAATTTTGATTTGCTTTTGTAGGCTCCACCCACTTCTCTGAATATTAATCCCAGTCACCCAGTGACCAACTGCACAAAGTTTGAGAACCCTGCCATTAACAGTGTAAGAATGGCTGACGTTTACATTTTCTCGGTGAAATTTTATTTGTCCCTGCCCACTTTTTGGTTATGGGAATAAAAAGTATCCTATATGTTATTCCAGGTAATGTACTATCTGTGAGCCAAATTTCATTCAAATCTGTTCAGCCATTGTTGTGTGATTGACTAACAAACATCCAAACATCCAAACTTTCAAATTTCTAATAGTAAGATTTACTTTTTGACCCGGGCTTAGACTCAGATACACCTTAATAGTGAATACTGCAAATTGTGTGTTCTGGTGGGTTGAGTGTGAAGTATCCTCTGGGTTACTTGCAGACTGCAGATGTTGATCAGTGTTAATTTTACAGATTGTCATGGATTTCAAGAATCCAGAGGGCTCCAGTGTGTCAGTTCTGGTGCCCCGCCGCAGCCTGCTAGTCATGGGTGGAGAATCTCGATATCTTTGGACTCATGGGTATGTAAGTTTATTATGTGACTAGTGACCTTAGCCCGCCTGTCTTTACTTCGCCACGTGCGCACACATGCTGGCCACTTCTGGCCCTGCCCTCCCCCGGCTCTCGGCAGTGTCTCTGTGTCTGTCCCTGCACATGCGCAGTGCTAAAAAGCACTGACACACGGACGGACGCAGCGACACTTGCATTTTATTGTATAGGATTATCAAGTCTGATGTAATGCACAGATTGACAGGCAACCAAATCAATATAAAGCTGTTCATACAGGAGTGAATGTGTAGTCTTACTTTCACTCTTGCAAATTCGCCAAACACTTTCTAATTAGAGTACTGATATAGGACATGTTTTGTGAGCACATTACCTCTTCATCAGGTCCTTTACAAGTGGCTATAAAAGCATGTATATACATTAGACCAATCAGAGGGCATCAAAGCTGCTAGCCAATCAGACTGTGGTCCACATCTATGGTCTGATCAGGCAGTAGTTTAGGCCAGGCAGCACTTTTGTTTGAGCCATGGCCATCACAAGATTTATTGTTGTTTGTCCACTTCCCAACATGAGGTGTTGCTGATATTGGAGTTATGTCTTGATGGGGTGGGGGGGAGGGGGCGGCAGTGTACTTCATATTGATTCGGAGAGGTTGTTATAGAAGAACATTAGGACTTTTCCCTGTAAAACAGCCATGTTGCTGTCTATCTATAACTGAGAAGATCCTTGTGTGCTTTACATTGAGTTTACATTAAGTGTGAGAATGTACAGCTCCAGCTGGAGGAACAATCTAATGTAGTGACTGCCTGTTTCTTTCTGCTCCATACTCTGCCCTGTGACTATTATTCCCGATTGCAGCATCACTCCCAGAAAGTTTGATGTGATTCAGGCGTCGGAAGGACAGAAAGCTGGGACTGTCAGCAGCAACACGGAGGAGCTAACATTAAACAAGAGAGGGACAAGGACTTCCTTTACATTTAGAAAGATCAGAGATGGTGCATGTCAATGTGGTAAGTACGTGGCTATGCATAGCAAAAGAACAGCTATTAACTGCTACGGCCAGGATTACACAACATTTTTTTTAAAGCAAATACATTGTTTTATGCAGTTAACCAGGCATTCTTCATGTGTTTATTATTTGTTTAGTAGGGATATTTCAGGCATCTAAACACACCTAAAGCGGTGTGCACGCGCCTGATAACGACCACCTCTGCCGAGAATATAGAGTGTGTAAAGACCCCCCGGTGGATGAACTTGACCAAGCACACTGTTCTCCCCATTGCGTGTGACATCACTTGCGTGCTGTTCCGTTGACTCTCCTCCCCCACTGCATAGGCAAGTGATGTCACTTGTACACCACTCTGTTGCCCCCCCACTCCCTTACATAGCCCCATAATGTCAGTTAAACAGAGAAAGAACTGCTCTGGTCCTTAAGGGGTCAGGACTGTCTTGTCCTTTGGGGGTTAAAATATGCTCTTAATCAATAAAGAACCTTTTCAGGCGCTGTTTTCATTATATTTCACCTAAACAGTATCTCACTATTGTCATTCTAATCATTAGGTTGCTTATTTTGTGCTTTGCCTGAATGGGTCTTAGGCATTCTACAAGTTGAAATGGTAAAAGACGCAATATTTTACAATGAAAGAAATCATTTTGTACTTATCCAGAATGGTTCAGGCAATTTATTGAATGCCTAGATTTTGTACTTTGCCTGTAACATGCACTGTATATTACTTCTCTGCACATGCAGCCTTTCCAGCAGTCTGTGACAGCCAACGAGAGCAGAAGAAGGACCCCTCTCCTCTGGTTGGTGACCTGGAAGCATCATCTCTGGAGAAGGAGTATGTCCACAAAGTCTATGAGGACATAGCTGGCCATTTCAGCAGCACCAGACATAGCCCATGGCCCAGAGTGATGGACTTTCTGAGGACTTTGCCCATCGGTTCCCTGGTGGCTGACGTGGGCTGTGGCAATGGGAAGTACCTTGGAGTCAGTAAGGATTTGTATATGGTAGGTGTGATACGAGTATCTAGTGTTCACTTTATGATTTTGAATTACAGTAATGTGATTTTTGAAAGCGTAACTTTAAAGAGACTCTGTAACCTCAAAAACATCCCCTGGGAGGTAATTACCTCGGGTGGGGGAAGCCTCCGGATCCTAATGAGGCTTCCCACGCCGTCCTCTGTCCCACGGGGATCTCGCTGCAGCGAACACGGTAAATCCAGCGCTGGAGACTTGGGCGCAGCAGCGCAGGAGACTTGGGCGCAGCCGGCGCCACCATAGGCCGTAATAGGAACTACGGCTATCGCAGGCACAGGGAGTAACTTCAGCGCCGTCAGAAGACGGACCTGAAGTTGCTTTTAAAACAATAATTCGGATTCCAGCGATTGCTGGAAGCCGAATTATTTCATTCCCCCACTATCCATGTCGGCCTGGAGGGGGAATAGTAATTAACACGGCCCGGACTTGTGCGGCAGCAGGATCAGCCATATACTGGCTGTGTCCTGCGCCCAAGTCTCCGGCGCCGTTCTCTCTCGTACGCCGCTGCAGCCCTCCGAACAGCCGGCGACAGACCCGACTGTAAATTCAATATTTACCTTTGCAGGCTCCAGCGGGGGCGCTGTGGCTGCTTTCGGCTCCGAACTACACGGAAATACCCGATCTCAGTCTGGTCCGCTCTACTGCACAGGCGCCGGAAACTTGCGCCTGCGCAGTAGAGCAGACCCGACGGCGATCGGGTATTTCCACCTACTTCGGAGCCGACAGCCGTCAGAGCGCCTGCGCAGGAGCCGGGAAGGTACAGTGGTGTGAAAAACTATTTGCCCCCTTCCTGATTTCTTATTCTTTTGCATGTTTGTCACACTTAAATGTTTCTGCTCATCAAAAACCGTTAACTATTAGTCAAAGATAACATAATTGAACACAAAATGCAGTTTTAAATGATGGTTTTTATTATTTAGTGAGAAAAAAAACTCTAAACCTACATGGAGCTGTGTGAAAAAGAAATTGCCCCCTAAACCTAATAACTGGTTGGGCCACCCTTAGCAGCAATAATTGCAATCAAGCATTTGCGATAACTTGCAACGAGTCTTTTACAGCGCTCTGGAGGAATTTTGGCCCACTCATCTTTGCAGAATTGTTGTAATTTAGCTTTATTTGAGGGTTTTCTAGCATGAACCGCCTTTTTAAAGTCATGCCACAACATCTCAATAGGATTCAGGTCAGGACTTTGACTAGACCACTCCAAATTCTTCATTTTGTTTTTCTTCAGCCATTTAGAGGTGGATTTGCTGGTGTGTTTTGGGTCATTGTCCTGCTGCAGCACCCAAGATCGCTTCAGCTTGAGTTGACAAACAGATGGCCGGACATTCTCCTTCAGGATTTTTTGGTAGACAGTAGAATTCATGGTTTCATCTATCACAGCAAGCCTTCTAGGTCCTGAAGCAGCAAAACAACCCCAGACCATCACACTACCACCACCATATTTTACTGTTGGTATGATGTTCTTTTGCTGAAATGCTGTGTTACTTCTACGCCAGATGTAACGGGACACGCACCTTCCAAAAACTTCAACTTTTTGTATCGTCGGTCCATAAGGTATTTTCCCAAAAGTCTTGGCAATCATTGAGATGTTTTTTAGCAAAATTGAGACTAGCCTTAATGCTCTTTTTGCTTAAAAGTGGTTTGCGCCTTGGATATCTGCCATGCAGGCCGTTTTTGCCCAGTCTCTTTCTTATGGTGGAGTCGTGAACACTGACCTTAATTGAGGCAAGTGAGGCCTGCAGTTCTTTAGATGTTGTCCTAGGGTCTTTTGTGGCCTCTCGGATGAGTTTTCTCTGCGCTCTTGGGGTAATTTTGGTCGGCCGGCCACTCCTGGGAAGGTTTATCACTGTTCCATGTTTTTGCCATTTGTGGATAATGGCTCTCACTGTAGTTCGCTGGAGTCCCAAAGCTTTAGAAATGGCTTTATAACCTTTACCAGACTTATAGATCTCAATTACAGTACTTTGCTCTCATTTGTTCCTGAATTTGTTTGGATCTTGGCATGATGTCTAGCTTTTGAGGTGCTTTTGGTCTACTTCTCTGTGTCAGATAGCTCCTATTTAAGTGATTTCTTGATTGAAACAGGTGTGTCAGTAATCAGGCCTGGGGGTGACTACAGAAATTGAACTCAGGTGTGATAAACCACAGTTACGTTATTTTTTAACAAGGGGGGCAATTTCTTTTTCACACAGGGCCATGTAGATTTGGAGTTTTTTTTTCTCACTAAATAATAAAAACCATCATTTAAAACTGCATTTTGTGTTCAATTATGTTACCTTTGACTAATAGTTAACTGTTTTTGATGAGCAGAAACATTTAAGTGTGACAAACATGCAAAAGAATAAGAAATCAGGAAGGGGCAAATCGTTTTTCACACCACTGTAAATATTGACGTCATCTTTCACGGAGGGCTGCAGCGAGACCCCTGAGGGACGGAGGACGGCGTGGGAAGCCTCATTAGGATCCGGAGGCTTCCCCCACCCGAGGTGAGTACCCCCCAGGGGACGTTTTGACGTTACAGATCCTCTTTAAAAGTAGTGTATCCAAAAAGACAACTTTCAAAAATGTTTCATCTTTCATTCATACTGCCTGTAAGTGCATTGTCTAATAATTCATACATACAGTTTTCCTGGCAGATTAAAACTTCTGAGGGCAGGAGAGAAATAAAAAAAGGTCATGCATTTTAACTCTGGGGCGCTTAACCTCCCTGGCGTTCTATTAAAATCGCCAGGGAGGCTGCGGGAGGGTTTTTTTTAAATTAAAAAAAAACTATTTCATGCAGCCAACTAAAAGTTGGCTGCATGAAAGCCCACTATAGGGCGCTCCGGAAGCGTACTTTCGATCGCCTCCGGCAATCGAAAGTAACAAGATAGGCCGCAATGAGCGGCCTATCTTGTTTCGCTTTCCTCGTCGCCATGGCGACGAGCGGAGTGACGTCATGGACGTCAGTCGACGTCCTGACGTCAGAGCCGCCCGATCCAGCCCCTAGCGCCGGCCGGAACTGTTTGTTCCGGCTGCACTGGGCTCGGGCGGCTGGGGGGACCTCCGCGGCGGCGATCGGGCAGCACACGCGGCTGGCAAAGTGCCGGCTGCGTGTGCTGCTTTTTTCAGATTGAAAATCGGCCCAGCAGGGCCTGAGCGGCGACCTCCGGCGGCATACCCCGAGCTCAGCTCGGGATTACCGCCAAGGGGGTTAATAGACTGTCATTGAGCAGAGACTATAAAACATTCAATCTACTTTGTAAATGTTTAAATATAAAATAATGAATCCAGTGTAGAGAAGGAATCGCACACCACCAATGAGGTGCCGGAACCAAACGTAAAACATGAAAATCCAGAAGATCCGCACACTCCATGAACCAAACATGAAGATATCCTGCGCTCCAAAAGACTGCTGTGCACTCAAGCGATGGCTTTCCTTTCACATTCAGCACCCCGCAGCGCTCCAATAGGGTGTTTGGCAAAAATACTGGAGAAAGATGAAGCGCGCCATAGTGCATTAAATGTGAAGGAATTTTATTACCAATTAAAAGTTATACTCACAAACATGAGTGATAAAAGCGCATTTCAGCGGACTGCCAACCGCTTGTCTCTGCAGTAGGGAGTGACGCGCTGTGGCCAGCAGCGCGGTTTCCGATGGTTGGGAATCCTCTCGCAGAGCGGTGGGCGTCGCTGGAGTATCAGTTGGCGTGTGACGTCATTACGCGTTTCGGCGCTCAGCGCCTTCGTCAGATCTGCAGAGACAAGCGGTTGGCAGTCCGCTGAAATGCGCTTTTATCACTCATGTTTGTGAGTATAACTTTTAATTGGTAATAAAATTCCTTCACATTTAATGCACTATGGCGCGCTTCATCTTTCTCCAGTATTACTCCATGAACCAAGTCCACTTTGTTTAAGCATAGTGACACAATTCCATTCCATAGACCAACGATTCGTTTCGGGGGCCCCCTTTGTCAAGGTAACAGCACAGAATGGTGACGTCACCATTCTGTGTTGTTACCTTGACAAAAGGGACCCCACAGGGCCCCGAAACGAATTGTTGGTCTATGGAATGGAATTGTGTCACTATGCTTAAAGAGACTCTGTAACAAAAATTGCATCCTGTTTTTTATCATCCTACAAGTTCAAAAAGCTATTCTAATGTGTTCTGGCTTACTGCAGCACTTTTTACTATCACTGTCTCTGTAATAAATCAATGTATCTTTCCCCTGTCAGACTTGTCAGGCTGTGTCTGGAAGGCTGCCAAGTTCTTCAGTGTTGTGGTTCTGCTATGAACTCCCCCTTTCAGGCCCCTATATGCACACTGCCTGTGTGTTATTTAGGATTAGAGCAGCTTCTCTCTTATCTTTTACAAGCTGGATAAATCGTCCTCTGAGCTGGCTGGGCTTTCACACACTGAGGAATTACAGACAAGGGCAAAGCTGTTTGCAGGAAGAAACAAGCAGCCTGAAACTTCAGTGCATGAGAACTGCAGGGGGAAAGAAACACACAAATGATCTCTTGAGATTCAAAAGGAAGGGTGTGTACAGCCTGCTTGTGTATGGATGTATTTTCTATGTGTGGACATACTGTACATCAACCTACTTCCTGTTTTGGTGGCCATTTTGTTTGTTTATAAACAAACTTTGTAAAACTGTTTTTAACCATTTTTAATGCGGCGAGGAGCGGCGAAATTGTGTCAGAGGGTAATAGGAGATGTCCCCTAACGCACTGGTATGTTTACTTTTGTGCGATGTTATCAATACAGATTCTCTTTAAACAAAGTGGACTTGGTTCATGGAATGTGCGGATCTTCTGGATTTTTAAATATAACATAAAAAACCATGGGATATCTTAAAAAAAAGAAGTCATTTTTATTAGTGGAGGACACATCCAATTATTTATCTCTTCAGTTTATTTTCACCTTGGGTTCACTTTAACCACTTCAGCCTACAGCGTGGAAAATCTCATTCATCCGAGCAACGTTCACCTCCCATTCATTCGCCAATAACTTTATCGCTACTAATCACAATTAATTGATCTATATCTTGTTTTTTCCGCCACTGATTAGGCTTTCTTTAGGTAGTACATTTTGCTAAGAATAATTTTTTTCTAAATCCATTTTAACAGGAAGATTAAGAAAGAAATGAAAAAAATCATAATTTCTCAGTTTTTGGCCATTGTAGTTTAAAATTAATACATGCTACCGTAATTAAAACCCATTTATTTTATTTGCGCATTTGTCCCGCTTATTACGACTTTTAAATTATTTCCCTATCACAATTTATGGCGCCGATATTTTATTTAGAAATAAAGGTGCATTTTTTTCAATTTGCGTTCATCACTATTTACAAGCTTATAATTTTGAAAAAGTGAATAGGATGCTCTCTTAACATGTATATTTAAAAAGTTTAGACCCTTAAGCAACTATTTATATAGTTTTGTTTTTTTTAATTGTAATTTTTTTATTTATTTTTTAATTAAAACATGTATGTGGGTAATTTTAGTTTGGGAGGTAAACAGCTATTTTTAGATGTAATATAATGTAATTCTTTATTTAAAATATGTATGTGGGTGCAGTTTACTATTTGGTCACAAGATGGCCACAGTCAAAAAAGTTCCTGGAGTGTACGATCACGCTGCAGGAACTATTAGGAGGCTGTACATTTTTTTTCCGGGCAGAAATACCGCGCTCCCTGCTTAGAAAGTGTCGGTATTTCTCCGGGGGGCTTAGATCGGTGAATGGGAATCACATTCCCATTCACTGATCGGGGGCTAGTGGCAGGCAGCGGGAGCGCGCCCAATCGCACGCACCACGCTGCAGGAGCAGCACAGTCTATCTGGACGGATATATCCGTCCAGATAGAGAGAAGTGGTTAAATGAAGATTTTGCCCTAACAAGCTTCCTCTGAATTATCATATGTCTTTATCAACATATGTTTGTCTTGAATGTCACCCCTCTCATCAAGTGGTGGTGGCCTCTTTGTATAGATCATTTCCACTGAAGTGAAGAGAGGTCAAAGAAGGTGACAGGTGGGCCCCTTGACACCCTCTAGGCCCCAAGCACCTGCCTAGGTTGCCTGGTGGATGATCCTGCTCTGCCACAAGCAGATGGACTAGTCCAAAACCTGACAGATTTTTACTGTCTACTGTTAGCAACATAGGAGACATTTCAGATTACTGATACTATTGTTAATGTCATTCTTTTCTTTGCACAGATTGGTTGTGATCGCAGCAGAAATCTTGTAGATATCTGCAGAGACAAGAAGCAAGAGGCCTGTGTCTGCGATGCTTTGTCTGTGCCATTCAGATCCGGCTCATTTGATGCGTGTATCTCTATAGCTGTTATTCACCACTTCGCTACTCAGGTAAGTAAACTTACTGAGCATGAGAGGATCAGAAAAAGGGTGTGAGCTGCCTGTATTCTCACTGACCTCCATTGCCTAGTAGCAAGGCTTGTTTACAGCATTATATGGATTGCTCTGATGGTTATCATCTGTGCAATGATTGTAGGGCAGAGCGTAACCGTTCTCCAACATATATCATAACAGGAAAAAAGACCCAGTATAGGTTCTAACCCTTTCCCTCTCTGTGCACAATAAACCCATGGCCACCACAGCTAAGACAGGTGCAGAGGCTGCACTGACTGTTGGTGGCAAATGTGACCTCTCTCTTCCTGTAAGAACTCTCTTCTCCTACATGTCCTGTCGATGGTTCACATGCTGACCAATGCTAAAAGCCTGGGTTATGTCTGATATTTGTCCACACAGTGCTCTACTGCTACCCTGCAAAATCCCCCTTAACTAGTTCCGGATCGTTGGTACGTATATATACACCCCTGTATATTTCATCTGCAGATCAGGGGCGTATATATGCGCACTGCTTACTTACCACCGCCAATTGTGATTCCTGCGCTGTTTCCGTTCGCCGTCACCGCATCCCTGTTCTTCTGTGATGGAAGTACGAGAATCATCTTTTCCCAACCCCGATCATCAATGGGAGCGAGACGCAGCTCCCATTCATAACCGCAGGGTAACTGTTCCACACACTTTAGTTTCTATCTAACAGCAGACTGTGAACTAAGTGTAGTGCCATCTTGTGGCCCAAAAGTAAAATACACCCAAATGCACCATAAGACACAGTTACATTCAAACATTTATTAAATATTTATTATTTTCTAACCCCTTCAACCCCTACCTCATAGTTACAAAAACAAAACTTGTAAAAAAAATAAAAAAAGTAATTAAAAAAAAAACTACGTAAATAGTTACTTTAGGGACTTTTTAAATATGTATGTCATGAAGGTATATTACTTTTGCTTTTGTAAATAAAGGCTTGTAATTATTTTTATAGTATAAAAAACCCCCCACTAAACTGAAAAATACACCTTTATTTTCAAATAAAATAGTATCGCCATACATTGTACTAGGGATGCAATTTAAACGTTATAATAACCAGGACAAATGGGCAAATAAAATGTGTCTGTTTTATCTACAATAGCACATTTTATTTTTAATCTGCAATAGCTGAAATTTAAAATTTGAATTTTTGCAGTGTTTTTTCTTCTTCGCTGTAAAATTCATATAACATAAAATAATTCTTAGCAAAAAGTACTGCCCAAAGAAAGCCTAGTTTGTCCAGCCAAAACATAATATATAGATTGTTTCAGTGTGATAAGTAGTGATAAAGTTATTGGTGAATGAATGGGAGGAGCGTGATGTGAAAATTGCTCTGGTCTTGAAGGGGAAAAAAACCTGTGGTAGGGAAGTGGTTAAAGGGTGTTGTAGCATTCAAAAATAAAAAATATTTTCAAAAAAGTGCCCTAAAACTATATGTAAACCCCATTTTTATTTAAGGGAGTTTCAACAGTGGCCAAATTAACTTACCTGGGGCTTCCTCCAGCCCCTCGTAGTCCATGAGGTCCCCGGCTTCCTCTAGGCGCCCTCCGTTCTTCCCATGGTGGCTCTGTCAGGCATAGTCGCATGTAACTCATTGAAAGAATGAACCACGTGTGCACAGAACGCTCATGCTGGCAGTTACGCATGACTTCGGTTGAAGTCGCCGCTCTAATTGAGCCGCCATGTCAAGAACGGAGGGAGCCTGGAGGATGCCGGGTGGACCTCACGGACTACGAGGAGCTGGAGGAAGCCCCAGGTAAGTTCATTCGGCCATTTTAGATCACTGCTCGGGGGCCCCTTTAAATAGGTCTCTATATGTCCCCCATTTTTTTTTTCTTTTTGCCTGGTCTGGTTGCCTTTGTCTAACTGTAGAAACTGTGCAGTGCCAGCGGGGTTGTGGGATATTTTTTTTTTAGCTACAGTAACACGCTTATCTCAGTATTCAAATAACACAAAGCTTCCTCTTTTGGATATGACTAGAATGTATTTGAATTCCCCACTTCCGGGGGAAACTTTGTGCGGCCCGTGGCCGCATGCTGTGAACCACGGACTGCATTACTACAATACCTTCTCTCCTCCCTCCCTTCCTGCAGAGTCTGAAGCAGAAAGAAACAGAGGGTTAACAATTACCTAATCGCTGCTTCCTGCGTCAGGTTTCCATGGCCACAGGGCGTCACATGACATGTTGTGCTGGCACGTCCTGACGGTGCATCTTGCGAATCTGGAGGTAGGGAGGTAGGAGAGGAGTCTGGATTTACAGCACACACAGGGTGAATATGTCCCGCGGGTATCCGGTCCGTGGGCCATAGTTTGCCCAGTGCTGGTTCACACAGTGATGTAAGCCTGTTGTCTAGGTGATGTTTGCTGTGGGAGGGACAGTAAGCTGCGGCCGTAGGGAGTGAAAATTAACACTGAGTTGGGTTGAAAAACATCAAAATGAAAAGGGCAGAAATGATGTCACTTTTGGCATCACAGAGATATAGTAAAGGTGGAAACCAGCAGAAATATTACCTTATCTACTGGCGTATAAGCCTAATTTTTCAGCACTCGGCTTATACACGGGTCGGCTTATATGCGAGTATATACGGCAGTTTCTTTTTTCATAAAGCATGTCTCCTAAATCTGACAGTGAACACTAAAAAAACAGGATAGGTAAACTAAATTTGGATGACACATATACAGTATATATACTCTGCTTGTCTATTGGGGTAACACCCCTACACATGAATTCACCATATTTTTCGTACTATAAGACGCTCCTGACCATAAGACGCACCTAGGCTTAGAGGACAAAACCAGGGGTAAAATATATATATACTAAACGTGGTGCATCCATGGTGAAGGGGCATCTTGTGGATTATTTGTACCTCATGCCCCCTTGTACCTCTTGTGTCTCCCTGTGTCCTCCTCTGTCCCCCTTGTATCCTCCTGTGTCTCCTATGTGTTCGCATCTGTGCCCGTGTGTCCTCCATGTGTCTGCCTCTGTCCCACTTGGGTCCGCCTCTGTCCCCCTCTATGCCTCTTTGTGTCCTCCTAATGTCCACCTTTATGCCCCTTTGTGTCCCCCTGTGTCCAACGTGTGTCCTACGTTTGGCCCCTTGTGTCCTCCTCTGCATGGGCAAAGTACAGGTAGTCCCCAACATTGCGGCGGGTTGGAGGATTGCATTGGCAGGCATTCACAGGTAAGGAACTTCCTGCTTTTGGACTATAAGATGCAGTGACTTTTTCCCTCCACTTTTGGGGGAGAAAAAGCGTGTCTTATAGTCCAAAATATACAGTAGCTACTGAGAAGGCTCCAGAACGTTTTATGTTTCATTGTATACAATGAACAGAGGCGCCAAAAGTATAAGATTAGATTAAATGAGCTTAAAAACCAACTTAAATGGCAAAATTGAAGGAGCAAGTGGTGGTCTTACCTCCCTCAAGCAGACACGACAACGACTGCGATTCAGACAGTCAAACACATTTATTAGGAACTCCAAAAAGAAATGCAACGCGTTTCGCAGGTTCAACCCCGCTTCATCAGGCAATATAGAGAGGAGTATCAAACAATCTGCACAAGGATTCAAATTAAGCGCCTTAGGCTTATTGCCACCTTGTCCAGTACGAATTACACTATTGGGGCTCTTGGTGTTCCCTGTTTTATGTTTCATGATGACAATTCCATTACTGGAGTATACAAAATATCAGAGGTGGGATCTGGAATACAGAACTTTTACCTGCAATTCTTCTTAATAGGTCAGTCAATACAAGCAGAACATTTTCATGTAAAAGCAGCAGGGATAGCCAGGGAAAAAAGCACACATAAGTAGATAAATACTTGTTATACTTACATAACATATGTATTGTACTGTCCACATTTTGATTTCAGTGAATTTTATATAGTAAATAAAGAGAAAACTGTTTCAGGCATCTTCCATCTTTACTGCCTCTAATTGAAGCCAATCCTGATGTAATTTCCCCCCCTTACTTTTTTATTTTCCTCCTCGAAACTGCACTGTCATATCTAGTTTGCTTTGTAAACACATGTGAGCACAGCATAGATTGTATTTCAGCGGCTTCTGCAGAGGGGTGAGGTTTATTTTCCTTCTCAGCCTTGTGTCACACTGAACTGCAGCCAGTCATTGAGGAGCAGGAATGTGGGAGGGGAGATAACAAGCTTTCCTCTCCTGGACAATGTACCAAATAGAGTCAGGTTGTAGACTGCATAATAAACACAGAGCAGTGGGTAAATGGAATTTGTTTTTATGGCTGACAATCCCATTTTAATGCAGTCTATCTTTTTGCATTATAGGACAGGCTGTTGTAAAGAGAGTTTTTTTTTCTTCTCTAAATACAGGAAAGAAGATTGGCAGCCATACAAGAATTAACCGGTCTACTTAGGAAAGGGGGGAAAGCTCTGATCTATGTCTGGGCCATGGAGCAGGAGTATAACAAAAAGAAATCAAAGTACCTAAAGGAAAGCAAGTGTTCTAATGAAGACACACAGCCGACCGGCAGAGCTGAGGTGGCTAGTCAGGACCTGAATGCCAAATTACCTGTTCACACCAACAGAACCGCCTTCGACTCTCAGGACCTTCTAGTGCCCTGGCATCTGAAGCCAAAATGTCGGGCTAAAAACTCAACCTCTGCGGTGGAAGAGCAGCCGCTCGGTTCTGTGTATCACAGGTTTTATCACGTGTTCCGGGAGGGGGAGCTGGAGGCGTTGTGCAGGACCATGGATGGGATTACAGTCGAGCAGAGCTACTATGACCAGGGGAACTGGTGTGTGATCCTGGAGAAGCAGTGACGCCCCAGCAGGACTTGTCTGGTCTGGATGGGGAGGTTTCCTTTCCAGTGTTCAAGGCAAAGACTGACTTTTTAAAATGTTTTATCATCCTTCTAGTTATTTAAAAAATTCTATTTTAATAAACAGCCAAAAAGACTTGTTGTTTGGTGACTACAGGTCAGATGTACATGAGTCTGTGTACACTAGGTGGTGCCATTTCACCACACACAATCCAGTACCAGCTTTAAGACCTGAAGGGAAAGGAAAACAATGTTTCTAAATGTTTAAAGTCGCTGATTATTAATGGATGATTCTGGCGGAAGTGAAAGTTCCAAACATAAATTGGCATTTCTGATCTAAAACCGGGAATTGGAATTCTACGGAAATCCGATTTACCGCAACTTGTTACTTTTAGCCCAATCACAGAACTTGGAATTATTAGACCAGAGAATGCAGAATTTTTCTGCAAAAATCAGATCACCACAGTAATTTTTGAGTTTACACCAATCATAAGACACAAGATTTTCTGATTTCTATTTAACCAATTTGTTTTTTTTAAAAAAAATGTTTTCAATCCCTGATACAAAAAAATTGACCAATAAAATACTCCTTGAAAAAAAATCAAAAACACAGAAATCAGAAAAACAGAAATTGGCATTAGTGGAAATTGTACTTTCCATGGAGTCATAAATGAGCATTTCTAACCTTCGCTACTGATTATTAACAGAATGATTATTTGAAGCCCGTTTATCAGGAGATCTGCAGAAGATACGATCACTTTAATTAGATTATTTGTGTATAGGGAGTCAATATCCAACGATACTTTGTAGGATTTCTCCATAAAGGACTGCTGAAGTGAGAGGGATATGAAGATTGCCATATTCGGGCAAGATGGGCAGCACGGTGGCGTAGTGGTCAGTGCTCTCGCCTTGCAGCGCTGGGTCCCTGATTCGAATCCCAGCCATTCGAACATCTGCAAGGAGTTTGTACGTTCTCCCCGTGTCTATGTGGGTTTCCTCCGGGCACTCCAGTTTCCTCCCACATCCCAAAAACCTACAGATAAGTTAATTGGCACCCCCCAAAAATTGGCCCTAGATTATGATACATGCACTACACGATACATACATAGACATAGGACTATGGTAGAGACTAGATTGTGAGCCCCTCTGAGGGACAGTTAGTGACAAGACAATATGCCATACTCTGTACAGAGATGCGTAGTATGTCCACGCTATATAAAATACTTAAATAATAATATTTATTTAATTGTAAACCATACCAGTTGCCTGGCAGTCCTGCTGATCTTTTGGGTTTCAGTAGTGTCTGAATCACACCAGAAACAAGCAAATGCAGTGAAATTTGAGTCAAACATCTGATCTGCATATGCTTGTTCAGGGTCTATGGCTAAACATATCAGAGGCAGAAGATCTGCAGGACAGTCGGGCAATGTGCATTGTTTACAAGTAAATAAATATGTCTTGATCTGCATCAGAAAAACAAAAAGCATGAATTAACATGAAGTCAAACTAAATGGGCCAACCAAGGTATATATCTTGAAGCTACAGCACATAGCTAGATATTAAAGGTACAAGCAAACAGTTTATCAGCATCAAGAAAATAGAACACGTGATCGCTGCCGAGAATGAACAACGTTCAATGTCCACAAAATAAGTATTAAGAAGTCAGTGCAGATCAAAGAGGAATAAATACAGTCAATAAAACGTCACCACGGTGATTTTCCAACCTCACATGGTCTCGTGGCCAACCATCACCATATAAAAAGAGTAAGAGGGGCTTACCAGCTGCCAACAACCCACATTATAAGGTTGTATGCCTCGTATTCAGTGGTAATGCTAATGAACCTCAGGCAGATATGGATCCAAACTTCCACCACTATCCATACCATATATCGGAGTGAGGGAGTGGTGGAAGTTTGGATCCATATCTGCTTGAGGTTTGTTAGGATTACCACTGAATTTGAGGCATACAACCTTATAATGTGGGTTGTTGGCAGCTGGTAAGCCCCTCTTACTCTTTTATGGTGATGGTTGGCCACGAGACCATGTGAGGTTGGAATATCACCGTGGTGAAGATTTATTGACTGTATTTATTCCTCTTTAATCTGCACTGACTTCTTTTTTAATAATATGTATTAGAGGTACCCAGTGGCTTTGGCATCAATGGGACCTATTGTTGTTTTTCCCAAGAGAGCGACTTCATCCAGCTCCAGCTGGACATCTAAGTGGAGTTGGGTTTATAGATCTCCACCTGCTTTCAGTGGTTGGTGGCCCCTTGTGCAACCTTCCTTTGTGAGTACCTTAATCCTTTTTTTTCCCATCACTCTTCTTGTGAAATACTGCACCATTTGGGTGGCTGAAAGTCCATAATGAGCTGGGCAGCAAGTGGACCAAGGTGACATCTAGGGGCATCTACAGCAGTTAGGAACATCTGTCCCAGTATTCACCAAGACAAACAGAGAACACAGAGCAGAGGAGGAACAGGAGGTGAAAACACAGCAGAGAAGTGGACAAGCGTTTATTGAATCCCTCTGCACTATCTTCTGCTCACTGACCAGCTGAACTGTGCTCGCTGCTGCAGGAAAACTTTCTTCTGGACTTGGCCGTCTGAGCACTGTCATTTCTCGTTCTGGCCAGCCAAAGTCCAAATAAGTAAGTTAAATGCAGTTTCTTTGCATAGTGGCCACAGTAGCCGGCCACTTCACATATTGACCGTCCAGATCCCAAAAGTGGCCAACTTCAGGATCTGGCTGTTACATATACATGAGCTCTCTATTCATACATTCACATACATTTGTGTAGCTGCTGGCTATGGACACACCACAACTGTCTCACAAGGGAATATCCAGCCATGAGCAGAATTGGGCTTTAGGGCTCAGGGCACATTAAAATCATGGTAAAATCGCAATTGCAGTAAAAAAAATGGTGCGATTTTACTGTGATTACGCTTTTACAGCAACTTAAATGTAAGGGAATGGGAGTGTTTTTTTAAAGCTCTCAGAAAGCTTTGGGAAAAAAAAGGGCTCAGAAAAGTGCTTATAGTGTGTCTAAGCCCTTAGAGAATAAGGTCCTATTTTGCTAAAAGGAAAAAGTGTACCTGAACTTACATTTCTAGCTTCTACATATTACACTTCTGTTCTGAAGAGGTCTAGTAATCCTTCTGTATTCCGTCCAGAAGAAGAACAACCAGGTCTTCTTCTCCTTAAGCCTGGTACACACATCCAATTTTTGTTGGCGAAATATTGGCCAGTTTTACCACCTCTAATATGAGGGCCAACAGATTTTGAGTGCAATAAAAAGGTTGTGTAGATAAGCTCTCATACTACACAGAGTGGTAAAATCAGCCAATCGTTGCCAGTCATAATTGGAAGTGTGCATGTACCCTAAGTTTCTAGCTATACTGCTGATTTCAAATTTTATTTTATTGATGTCCTATTTTCTAATAACGTTTCTTCTTGATGAGATTTGTACAGCTAAATAAAGCATAGATTCGCCCTTTCCTGACCTCTGCCACCACCAAATTCCTCATCTATGCCCTCATAATTTCCCGCCTTGACTACTGCAATGCCCTGCTGTCTGGTCTCTCTATGACCCGAACAACCCCACTGCAGTCCATCATGAATGCGGCAGCCAGAATTATCCACTGCTCCCATCGCTCCACCACGGCAGATCCCCTCCTAGAATCCCTCCACTGGCTTCCTATCCAGTCCAGAATCAGATTCTAGATACTGTGTCTGACCTACAAATCTGTCCACAAAACCTGTCCAACCTACATTTCCAATCTTACTCAGAGGTACACACCTAGCTGCTCACTCCGCTCTTCCAATGAACTTCACCTAACTGCCCCCCGCATCACCCAGTCCCATGCACGCCTCCAGGACTTCTCAAGAGCTGCTCCAACACTATGGAACTCCCTACCTCCACCCATTAGGGCAGCCCACTCCTTGAACATCTTCAAGAAAGCCCTCAAAACTCACCTTTTCACTCTGGCCTAATACCCCTCACAAGTGCTCTAAACCCACAGCTGAACTCTGGTACCCTACCGTTCATGTCCTTACCTCTCCTTCTAGATTGTAAGCCTTTGGGCAGGGTCCTCCTCCTTTTGTGTCCTACCTGATCATGCACCTCCATTACTGTGCACTAGGGGTGCTCGGAAAATTCCGTGGAATTATAAATTCCGTGATTCCGGCCGGAATTGGATTAATTCCGATTCCGGTAGTCGAAAGGGAATTCCGGCTGAATTTTCCGCAATAACACCAAAACTCCCTCCTCCTCCTCCTCCTCCTCTACGTGACGTCGGGAAGGAAGAGGATCGTGGGAGTTTTGTGCCACGAGGAGGTCGGGACAGGAGGAGATCGTGACAGGAGGTCTTCTGACTAGGTGAGTAAATGGGTTTTTCTTTTTATATCTGCTGAAGGATTGTGCATATTGGGGTCAGATCTGCTGAAGGATTGTGCATATTGGGGTCAGATCTGCTGAAGGATTGTGTATATTGGGGTCATATCTGCTAACGATTTGTGCATATTGGGGTCATATCTGCTAACAATTTGTGCATATTGGGATCATATCTGCTAACGATTTGTGCATATTGGGGTCATAGCTGATCCTGTATATAGCATTAAGGTAAGAAACAATATATGCAGTGTTAGATTTGTTTTATAATGGTTTTGCGGCTCCCAGTTCTCTTTTCGGAAACGGGTCCAAGTGGCTCTTTATGTCTTAAAGGTTGCAGACCCCTGCCCTAGACCATCAACCACACTACATGGTAGTAGGTATCTGTCTTACCCCCTAGACCATCAACCACACTACATGCTACACAGTAACATCAATTCAATAGAAAAAGTTTCTATAGAATTGATCATAATGGTAGTATGGTACATGTTAGGCCAGCTTTAGCATGTAGTGTGGTCAGAGGTGGGACAAGGTCCTTCAGCACCCAAGGCTGATACAGCAAAGTGCGCCCCCCCATCCCTCCCACCCCAGCCGTCACACACTGATTGCTATTACACTAAGAGGTGCCCCAGGCCCCCCAACCCCTTAATCTCTACTTATCTGGCTTGCAGTCGCTGCCATGTATCACCTTTTCTTATTTCTTTCTGCTTCAAACACAATTAGGAATGGCAGCTGAATGAATTGTGCACCCCCTCCTACACTGCACCCTGAGGCTGGAGCCTCTCCAGCCTCTGCCTCAGCCTGGCCCTGAGTGTGGTTGATGGTCTAGTGGGTAAGACAGATACCTACTACCATGTAGTGTGGTTCATGGTCTAGAGGGTAAGACAGATACCTACTACACACTGAGTCCTGGGTTCAAATCCCAGCTATGGTATTTAAGCATGCTTTTCAAAAAGTACAAATCCTTAATCATGCTACTTTTACTATCGAATTGATCATAATGGTAGTATGCTTTATGCTAGGCCAGCTTTAGCATGTAGTGTGGTTTATGGTCTAGAGGGTAAGACAGATACCTACTACACACTGAGTCCTGGGTTCAAATCCCAGCTATGGTATATAAGCATGCTTTTCAAAAAGTACAAATCCTTAATCATGCTACTTTTACTATCGAATTGATCATAATGGTAGTATGCTTTATGCTAGGCCAGCTTTAGCATGTAGTGTGGTTCATGGTCTAGAGGGTAAGACAGGTACCTACTACACACTGAGTCCTGGGTTCAAATCCCACCTATGGTATATAAGCATGCTTTTCAAAAAGTACAAATCTTTAATCATGCTACTTTTACTATCGAATTGATCATAATGGTAGTATGCTTTATGCTAGGCCAGCTTTAGCATGTAGTGTGGTTCATGGTCTAGAGGGTAAGACAGGTACCTACTACACACTGAGTCCTGGGTTCAAATCCCACCTATGGTATATAAGCATGCTTTTCAAAAAGTACAAATCCTTAATCATGCTACTTTTACTATCGAATTGATCATAATGGTAGTATGCTTTATGCTAGGCCAGCTTTAGCATGTAGTGTGGTTCATGGTCTAGAGGGTAAGACAGATACCTACTACACACTGAGTCCTGGGTTCAAATCCCACCTATGGTATATAAGCTGTTTTGAAAATCTGCAATTCCGTACTGGATGGGTGGAGGGAGAGAGAGATTTTAAAATTTTTCTGACGGAATTCCGTATACCGCGGAACTGGTCCGGAATACCGCCGGAATTAAATGGAAGCGGAATTTGGGATCGGCGGTATGCGGAATTACCGCGGAACGGAAAAATTGCAATTCCGAGTATCACTACTGTGCACCCATGCTATGCATCTGAGTGAACCTAACTTGCCTAATCTCCATGCTCCATCCAGTGACTGACTAAGCATTACCTGGTACTCCTACTGTGCTGTGTGATCTGGTTTTCTTGTATTCCTGTATTGTCATATTGCTGTATGTCACCCCTAAATATTGTCTGTAACCTAAATTAATGTTCAGCGCTGCGTAATATGTTGGCGCTTTATAAATACAATAAATATATAGAAGTAGGGGCGGTCACTGTGGGAGAACCACAGTAGCCTGTGTGACAAGGACGAGACCAGAAGCCAAATGGTGCAGTATCGTAGGATAAAATTAGCTCAATATTACAAGATCAGTTATACTCACAAAGGTTGGTTGCATATACTGCAACCACCGTATATCGCCTATGGGGAACCCCCCCCCCCCCCCCCTTCCCGGCTCGGTACACCAGGTCCTGCTGGAACCGGGTAGTCGCTCTCCTGGAGTCCTTACTAGCTGTGGATGGCACCACTCAAGTGGAAAGGACACCTCCAAAGGAGGTGTAGTGGGCAATGAACAAAGGTGGTGGTGCCCAACAATAAATATCAGAGTATGCATTATAAAGACATAAATAAATACATAAGGTACCTTACCTCTCCAGATGATCAGGTGAGGTTTTTTCAAGCACAATTAAGGCATATACAGTATCAAGTTACTTTATTTCTTGGAGCTTGTCTAGACAGTTGTTAAAATAAACAATCTTCAGTCCAATCCTTTTTTTTCCCCATCCTGTCGCTTCCTGATCTGTATTGCCATATCCTCAGTAAGTTAATTGTCAAATAACTGCTTTGTCTCAATAGATTATTATTATTTCTAGGAAGCAGATTGTCTGCTCATAAACACAGATGACCTGATTTACTATGTCCTCTCCATACTGTAGATCTGTGTTTCCCAAGCATTTCCCTATGAAGCCTCACCTGCCAAGCCTTCCTGGCTCCATGCTTCTCTGTAAAGAAATTTGAGCTAAAGCAAAACTATCAATATACAGCAAGGGAAAACTCAGCCTTGAAACCCTACTGATCTGGAGAGGATCTTCAGAAAGTGGTGGGCCAAAATCCCTCCTAAGATGTGTGCAAACCTTGGTGGCCAACTACAATAAACCTCTGACCTCTGTGATTACCAACAAAGGTTCTGCTACCAGGTACTAAGTGGAGTACAAGCAAGTGATACAATTGGCCAATAAAAATTGGAGGTGTGCACGCACCCTAAGATTCTCACACCAAAAAAGAAGGTTATACTTGGTGCTGTCTCAGACCTGTTGGAGAGATTTACCCACAGTGACAGGTAAAGTTAACTATTCTGGCAGGCTGTCTCTGTGGATTCACCTGTTTTGTAGTATAGCTGACTGTTCCATAGGCAACTAACAAATCAATAAGTCAATTTGGGAGCCCTTAGGACATACAACTATACGTAAGAGAAATATACATAGCAGAAATCTAGAGACAGTCTCAACAAAGCAGGAACGACAACAGAGAGACAACTGCGCATCTCTAGGAGAGAGTATGGGAGCTAGGGGATATTGCTGGGGCTGGGGATATTGTTCAGAAGGACAGCCTGGGGGAAGAAGGATTTCCTGTGCCTAGTGTTTCTGGTGGGGATAGACCAGAAGCGGCAGTCTAAGAGGAGGCGATTGAAGTAGCGATTGCAAAGATGGGAGGGGTTGTCCAAAAACCTTTTTTGCCCCTGACTTCAGTCTGGAGGCATGTAGGAGGTCCAGCGATAGCAGGGGTGACCCAATGATCTTCTTCGCAGAGTTGATGACTCTTTGAAGTTTGAGCCTCTCACTTGCGGTTGCACCTGCGTACCAGACGATAATGGAGGAGCAGAGGATAGACTTAATGGTGGCTCTGTAAAAGCAGGTCGAGATACCAAGGCATTCCAAACTTCTTTAGTTGTCTCAAGAAGAACAGCCTTTGCTGAGCTTTCTTCTGGGTTTTGATAAAGTTCTCAGGTCCTTGGTGATGGTAATGCCTAAGAACCAATCACTAGAAACCCTGGAGACTTCAGTGCCCTCAATATAGACCAGTGTGTGTGTGTGTGTGTGTGTGTGTGTGTGTGTGTGTGTGTGTGTGGGGGGGCTTTCTGAAGTCCACGTCCAGCTCTACTGTCTTTGCTGCATTTAGTGCTAGCATGTTTTCCTTGCACCGATTGCAGATACGCTCAATCTCGTTATGGTATGCTTGCCCTCCATCACTGCCAATGAGGCAGAGGATGGAGGTGTTGTCCGCAAATTTGATGACCTTTGTGGACTCAGCAGATGAGGTGCGGCTGTTCGTGTACAGAGAGAAGAGGAACTGGGTAGAACACATCCCGCCTATGTTGGTGGTTCTGTACTAGGAAGTGCCGTTACCAAGTTTAACTAGTTGCGTCCTATTGGAAAGGAAGTCCTTGATCCACATGCAAAGGGTGAGGTTGAGGCCGAGTTAAGCAAGGTTATCATGCAGGATATCCAGGCAAATAGTACTGAAGGCAGAACTGAAGTCAAAGAAGAGGATCCTGACGTAGGTGTCAGGTCTGTCCAGGTGTTCCATGATGTGTACCAGACTGATGTTGATGGCATCTTCGATTGACCTGTTTGCCCTATATGCAAAATTGGAGAGGGTCCAGGAGAGCTTTGGCGGAGCCCTTCAGATGGGTGAGGACCGGCCTCTCAAAGAGCTTCATGATTGTGGGAACAAGGGCGATGGGCCTATAGTTGTTGAGGTCTGTCCCACTGAATCGTAGCATATTTAACCCTAGTGTGAACTGGCCCGTAGTGACAAGACTCTAAAAAGTGCTGCTGAAGATGTCAGTGCTATATACAGTAAACAGTATCAATTACTTTTTATGCTTAGTTGTACACTTTTTCTCCTAAGTTTTTGCCTAGGAGATCATTTTTTTCATCTTCTGTTTAAAATTAACTTTTCAGCACTCAGCACTCTGCAATTAAAAAAGTACCAAAAAGTATAAAAGTACTGTCAAAATTATTCTGAGTATTGTCTTGCTTGCTGGTGGCTTAAAGGGATTTTTATGTACAAGATGTGAAAATGTCACGTAGGAGAAAACTTGAAAAAAGTAAATTGGATTGGACCCAATATCTTTATAAGCCTGCTGATTTTTTTTTTTCCCTACCATTTTGTTTTCTTATGAATGTCACAGATCTAACAGTGAAATAATGATTAGTATGTTGCATTCCGTCATATCAGACTTCTGCACTAACCCACCTCCTTCTTCCAGAGCTTTTCAGGAATAGGGTTGTTTAGAAGCTCAGTTGCAACACTGTTTACTTTGAACGAGTTGAGGGTCTGCCAGATCATGCCTGGGGCAATCCTTCTAATCTCCTCCATCTCTCTATCCATCTCCTGATAACCACACAGGTTTTTCCGATTAAGCTTCAGGTGGAAAAGAATGTGTCCTCTGAGGCCCAGGCTGTTTCAGCAACAAAAGTATAAGAATGTTGGCCTGGGGGGCTTCTCTCATGTACACGGGAAGTAGAACATACAGGACAAGTAAACCGTTAAACAAAAGTCATGCCAGTGTTTACATTTGGTATGAAGTCCTGACACGCTATACAGTGTGTCGAAACATAACCGCTCTAGTGAAAAAGGAGGAGAGCTGAGAGGCTGAGGCAGACAGACAGAGCTGAGAGTGCAGGATGCTTCTCTTGTGGCTTCTCATGCAGACTCTGCTGATAAAAATCTGTGTTGTTAACCTCGCTCCAGTGGATGAAGACGTGCATGGACCTGATGAATGGTTAGATATGAACATTGAACAGTTGACTTCTGATGACATAACCAACAACGACTTGGAGAAAGCACAGGTAATTGTGTTTTGTTTGATAACGTATTGCAGCATTCAGTGGCTAGAGATTATGGGGACCCATAGCAAATCTTTCATGAGCTATAAGATGTAGGCATTCTTGAGCAATGCTACCTGCCCCTACTCTGTGGCTATGAGTTAATTAGGAAATTTAAATTCTCATGCAATCTACACTGCATGTAGTCCATGGGCACTTAGACAAAATCATAGTGCGGAGGAACGCAAGAAAGTTCATCGTGAATACATCAAGTACCACCTGGGCCCACGCTGCTCTAGGGCCCCATAGCAGCTGCTATGGCTATTGCTACGCCCTTGGCAGCATTGGCTTGTCTGTCTCTTTTAGCCCCTTACACTCTCCTAGTAGCAGGGCCGGCCCGCTCATGAGGCGGGGTGAAACTTTTGCCTCAGGCGGCAAAGTTCTAGGGGCGGCATCCGCCCGTCCGTGGGTGCGGGGGGGGGGGGGGGCGGCCGCCGAGCTGGAGGGGTAGCTGGCAGGATGGGGGTATTGGGCCTAGCGGTGGGGAGGGGGGTCGGACCCCCCCTCCCTCGCCTGGGTACCCCGATCTGCGCTCCCCTCCAGCTTTAAATGTAGAGTAAGCAGCCGACAGACATTAAGAGGCACGGGCGGGGGATCAATCACCTCTTCCTCGTTCCAGCGTGCGCTCCACTGACGTCACTTCCTGCAACGCCGCCCACTGTATTGTACGTGGCCGGCGTTGCAGGAAGTGACGTCAGTGGAGCGCACGTTGGAACGAGGAAGAGGTGAGTGATCCCCCGCCCGTGCCTCTTAATGTCTGTCGGCTGCTTACTCTACATTTAAAGCTGGAGGGGAGCGCAGATCGGGGTACCCAGGCCGCTAGGCCCAATACCCCCGTCCTGCCAGCTAGCCCTCCAGCTCGGCGGCCCCCCACTAATTTTTTCAAAGTTTGCCTCAGGCGGCAAAAAGTCTAGGGCCGGCCCTGCCTAGTAGTTATTATGAGGCACCACAAACTAGGTATTCTGTGTTGTGCTTTTGATAAATAATTGGTTCAAATACTTTTGTTAAGGCGGGTTATACACTGGATAGGCACGATGCGGTGCGCAGAAATTAGGCTTCATATGACCCTGTGCCATGGTGTGGCAACAGGATCATATGCATAGGCAACCTTTGAATCTCACTTCAAATTCTGTTTAAATTAATATACTATTTTAGGGCCTGTACACACTAAAAAATGCAAGCAAAATCACAAGCGCATGCGTTTTTAAAATCACAAGTGCGTGTAGTTTTAAAAACGCATCGTATGCGTTTTTAAAAACGCATGCGCTTTTGCCTGCGTTTTTGATGCGTTTGAGTTTTTCTTGTAATTGCTGATTGGCTAAAGAATCCTTTGTTTTTTTTTCTAGTTTACATTTCAACAGGAATCAGGAAATTGCAGAGTCTCCTGGGATACAGACTTCTGAAAAACGCAATGGAATCGCATTGCATTGCGTTTTTTCATGCGTTTTTCAAACGCAGCGCAAGTGCAGCAGTGTGTACAGGCCCTCATATGAGGTCTGGTCCAATGTCAGTGGCAGAAAACATCTTAAGACAGACTGTCAAAATAACAAAATTTGCCTTAAACCCTTTTCACATCTCATGCAATATAATTATTATACATTGCACCAGAGGTGGCCTTAAAGAGACTGAAGCCATATTAACTACTTTTTACCTTTTATTTAGCTTAGGATGATGGCCAGAGCTAAAACGCTGCATTCCCGCAGCAGAACGAGGGTTTTATAACCCCTAAATCCTAGGGCAAAAATCCACGACTTTGAAAGTCGTGGATTTTGCTGCTCAGGGAGGCAGAGCTTAGCACTGAAGCTCTGCCTTCATTAGCGTCAATCCTCCACTGATCACCGCCTCTCCCCGCCCCTCTCAGTGAAAGAAGACAGAGGGGCGGGGAGAGGTGGCAATCAGCGGGGATTGACACGAGTAGAGGCAGAGTTACAGCCCTAATCTCTGCCTCTACCAGGAAGCGCTCCCTGATTTTTGCCCCCGGGATTTGGGGGTTATAAAACCTTTGTTCTGCCGCTGGAATGTGGCGTTTTAGCCCTGGCCATCATCTTTCAGCTAAATAAGAGGTAAAAACTAGATTTTAAAATGGCTTCAGACTCTCTTTAATGTGGCCACTAATAGTCAAATTTCTAGTGAAAAATCGTTTGAGCGATCAGAAATTCTGATCGGATTGGTTGTAAATAATCTCATTGATGGGCAAAATCGACTACTAACAATTATAAAAATAGTCGTCCGATTAGATTTTCATAAAACCAAAATTTGGATTTTCTTGTTGGTTGTGATAGATAGGAAGCAAAGATTGGTTCATTGATGGTGTAATGAATGATTTTTCTTCCAATCAGAATTATCTGATTGCTCAAATGATTTTTCGCTAGAAACTGGATCGTTAGTGGCCACCTTTAGACTACGTGGGGCGAGTGCTATATGCAGGGCCTAGAGCCAAAGTATAGTTGCCCCCAGTATAGTTAGCCAGGTATAGTTGCGCCCAGTATAGAGAGCCAAGTATAGTTGTCCTTGGTATAGGTAGCCAGCTATAGGTGTAGAGACCAGCTATAGGTAGAGACTCTTCCATCACCCCTCTTGCACCACCGGGAGGCAATGTAACGTTGACATGGTCTCCTGGGTCCCAATCACGTCATATCATGTGATCGAAACTGAGATGACATGACATCAAAATGATTCTGAGCATTTTCTTGCTTGCTGGTGGTTTAAAGGGCATTTTATTCACTCTCACAAAAAAAAATCACCTAGGAGTACACGCAGGAGAAAATTGCATATGGGCCCTAAAGCTAAATACTCGCCTAACAACGAATTGGGGAACCTCAAAGTGACGCCTCCAGATGAACGAGGTTCCTAGATCCAGCTTCCTGCTGGGGGAACACGCAACGTCACGCGACAACACACGACAAGCACACACAAACGATAGCTGCACTTTGCGTGGGAGCCGTCAGGGACCTTAAAGATCCAATCCACCGTGACGGTCATCATTGCCGTGCGTCGCAAGAGGTAGTTTGCCTAATCACGAGCCTGTACCAACTTCCCAAGATCACGGAAATGATCGCTCATAGCTTAAAAAATCGACATTTGTTTATTTCATGCTTTAGCTCTCCATACAGTTAAAGGATACCCGAACTGACATGTGACAAGATGAGATAGACATGTGTGTATGTACAGTGCCTAGCACACACATAACTATGCTGTGTTCCTTTTTTTCTTTCTCTGCCTGAAAGAGTTAAATATCAGGTATGTAAGTGGCTGACTCAGTCCTGACTCACACAGGAAGTGACTACAGTGTGACCCTCACTGATAAGAAATTCCACTTTTTACCTCTTTCTTGCTCTGAGAAGCCATTTTCTGCTAGGAAAGTGCTTTGTAGTTGGAATTTCTTATCAGTAAGGGTCACACTGTCAGGACTGAGTCAGCCACTTACATACCTGATATTTAACTCTTTCAGGCAGAGAAAGAAAAAAGGGAGCATGACATAGTTATTTGTGTGCTAGGCACTGTACATACACATGTCTATCTCATCATGTCACATGTCAGTTCGGGTATCCTTTAAGATAAAGAACAAGTTAGCTTTGTGAATCAACCCCTTATGCCTCATTTTTCAACCAATAGAACCTTTCATACAATTAAGCTCATGTTGTATTTCTTTAGAGCTGAGTAGATTTGTATTAGTAGTCACAGATTTTCTCCTATGTAATATTTTCACACCTTGTCATAAAATGCCTTTTAAACCACCAGCAAGCAAAGGAAATACTCAAAATAATTTTGATAGTACTTTTTTTTTTCAAACCTTTGGGTACTATTTCAATTGTAAAATGCTGAAAGTTATCTTAAAGAGTAGATGAAAATTGCGAAACTAGGGGGAAAAGTAAATAAGATATATATATATATATATATATATATATATATATATATATATATACACACTGTACAGCGCTGCGTAATATGTCGGCGCTATATAAATACTAAATAAATAATAACAATAATAATAATAATTGCATGCGGGCCACGGTATACTTCGTTGGTTATCAGCTATGGATGTTAGTTGTACTCAGATTTTGGATATTTGTTCAATGCTGTTATTCGTTCATAAAAACAAAGTTGTAAAAAACTGAGGTCAGCTTGGTTGGGTCTTCAATAAGTTAGTGCTCAGACTGCAAGCAGTGGGGCACAGACTGTACTGTCTGAGAAGACTGTAACCT
The DNA here is from genome assembly GCF_040937935.1 of Hyperolius riggenbachi. NCBI lineage: Eukaryota > Metazoa > Chordata > Amphibia > Anura > Hyperoliidae > Hyperolius > Hyperolius riggenbachi. Next base: position 66,308,297 of record NC_090647.1, read on the forward strand.
ACATTAATAGTAAGTCTGTGTTTCAGGAAATGGTTGGTGAGCTCCTGTTTAGATGCTTCAACCATACCACCCAACCATCCCGATTTGGCTGGGACTGTCCCGTATTCCATTGCTCTGTACCGCCCCCCCCCCCCCCCTGCTTGTGGAATACTGGCTTGAAGACCGCTCTCTAGTGCGCACAGGGCCACTCTGTCTCTCTATGCAGAGACACATAGCTGGCTGATCCTGAGCATCATCATGTTCTGCAGCAGCTCGGCTCCACCCCTTCTACTCAAATGCCCGACTGGCAGAGCTGATTGGTAGAGTGCACAGAGAAGAACGGATCAGGTCATCTCGGTGCCTGATCCATGCTGTGTCTGACTGGCCGCCGCCATAGACCATGATGTAAAACAATCTATAGCAGCACAAGGGATGTCTCATGAAATCCCTGTAAGTCGTGCGTCGGCAGTAACCAGACTCCCAATTACGTGTCCCCCCAGGATTGCTACAATGCAAAAGGAGAACAGTATTTAATGTATCCTTGAAGTTTCAGCGGGAGGCAGGAGCTATGCCTCTGGGTGCATTGTGCTGGAGCCTGGGGCAGCAAGGCCAAATCAGCTGCTGCTTGCTACAAGAACTGGTAAATTATCTGCTGATGAGGACTAGTGACAGGGAATGTCCCTTGCTCTGAACTTGGTATTTCTTTACACCTCACTCACCTTACACCTTACTCACTGCTCACTATATCTGTATATCTGCTTTTGCTTTTAAAAGATCATAATTTAAAAATAAAGTGTAACTCTAGACGGAACTTGGATTGCATAGTGTTAGGAAGGAAGGGGGGTTGCTATTTGTATCAGTACCCATACTCTTCTGCTAGACATACACTACAGTTTAGTATTTTATTAATATGAATGAAACAGGGATCACTGAATTGGGGGGACACAAACGCCAGGGAACTGTTTAGAGGAAAGAGGGGATCACTAGACACCAGGGAACTGAAATTTTATATGATATACAGTTCCCTAGTGACTAATGGCCCCCTCCCTCCCCAATACTGATCCCTGGTGTCTAGTGCCCCCCCTCCCTCCCCTACATGGTTCCCTGGTGTCTAGTGCCCCCCTTCCTTATACAGTTCCCTAACGTCTAGTGGCCCTCCTCCCTTTCCTATACAGTTCCCTAGTGTCTAGTGGCCTCCTCTCTCCCCTATTTCATATATGGGTTGGTTGCGGTATTTCATATGCAGGGTGATTGCCGCACTTCTTATGTGGGGTGATTGCCAGACTTCGTATGTGGGTTGAGAACCACTCTTCATATGAGGAGTGATTGACAGAATTGAAATGTGATTGCTGCAGGTATGCGCTTTTCAACCCACTTTATAACACAAACACTGAAACAACAAGGCCTTTGCCTGCTTGATGGAGAGCATGGCTAGTGGTGGGGTGGGGCATTGACTAGACCAGCATCCTCACAGTGTTTGCCTCAGGCAGCACAGAACCTACCCTGCCCTCAGGCCTAGGCCCTAATACTTTCTGGAGAAGCAAACTACTGACACACAGATCAAAGTTTGAAAGCTTCACCTTGTGGTCACTGGTCAGGTCATGCATTTGCTTAAACAAACAGTAGAAGCAGAGAACAGACCACAAATCAATATCTAGCCTCTAATAACTGGCTTCTAAAATCTGAAACTGCTATTGGGATTTATGTGAGAACCTGTCATTAGTTTAAATAAATGTATTTAAAGTTATATCGCTAGCTTTATTTTTTATATATATCTTATATTTTCCTTTTTTATAGGATTACCTTGAGCAGTTTTATGCCGATGTTCCTGTCAAAAGAAGAATGTTGAACGCAAATGTGGAGAGAATCAGGGCTATGCAATCTTTTTTTGGCCTCAATGCCACGGGTAAAATAGACAAGGAGACCTTGCAGATTATGCTGAAGCCCAGGTGTGGAGTGCCGGACGTAAGCAGGTTCAGCCTCTTTCCAGGAAAACCAAAATGGGAGAAGACCACTCTCACCTACAGGTAGGCTGCTCCATGTCTGCAGAATCCCAGGAATGCCAAGGATTGCCGAGGCACAGTGGAGTAACTACAATTGATGCGGCCTCCCAGCCAAACTTTGATGCCCCCCCCCAATATTCACACCCATTCCTTTGCCTGCCCTTGGTGCCCTTGCGGCCCATCTCACAAGGGTCATAGAACAAGTGTGGCCATCATGATCTTGACACCCATCACAAGTGTAGCCACAAAATACCTGATCTGAGTATAGTCCCCTGTATGGGAGGAAGGGAAGGTTAGTAGTTGAGGTCCCCAATGCTGCTGCTCCCCTCTAGTTACGCCCATGACTAGGCACCCTGTCTATCAGGAATATATATAACTGACTATAAGGCCTAATGTCTTTTTAGTCCTTATGCCTGAATCTCCACCACAGTCTTAATCCTGTGTGACGCCTCCCCTCTCACCCATGATGGAAGTAGGTTCTGGCTTACTGAATAGAAAGAGCTGAGATGGTAGGCAGTGGGGTCCATCTGAAAATGGCGCCTGTGAATAATGGCGCACGGTGTTGCCGCTAATCCTTTTGACGCTTATCGCTATTTAACGTTAAAGCCTTATCGCTATTTAACGTTAAAGCCTTATTGTTATTTAGCGTTAACACACAGAACCCTCTCTGTACCTATCCCTAACCCTTAGACCCCCCTGGTGGTGCCTAACCCTAACCACCCCCCTGGTGGTGCCTAACCCTAACCACCCCCCTGGTGGTGCATAACCCTAACCACCCCCCTGGTGGTGCCTAAACCTAACCACCCCCCTGGTGGTGCCTAACCCTAAGCACCCCCCTTGTGGTGCCTAACCCTAAGACCTCCCTGGTGGTGCCTAACCCTAAATCTCCCCTGGTGGTGCCTAACCCTAAATCTCCCCTGGTGGTGCCTAACCCTAACCTTGACAGTGTTACATTAAATCCATTCACTGTTTTGCAGTTAAATAACTTCTGCAGTTTGGCTTATGTAGGGCACTATTGATAAATAACGTTACTGAGCACAATAACGTCTGCTGTTTGGCATATGAACGGCACTATTGATAAATATCGTTACTGTGTGCCGTTTTTCTTCTTTTTTCAGTGTGTGCCATTATTATGCAGTACTAACGATAAATAGCGATAAGCGCATCTTTTTAATGCGGCGCCATTTTTATGCATAGGCGCTGTGCGCCATTATTCACTGATCCGAGGCAGTGCCCTTAAAGTGATCTAAGCAGCTCCTGGTTTTAAATAGCTGAAAGGGCTGCCATGTTTCAGGAGTTCAAAACCCCTGCTGCTTTTATACTGTCTTATCCAGGCTAGGTGTGAAGTTCTTCAAGTGCGTCTTATGTTTTCTGTTTGAAGTACAATGGGGAAGGCTCAGGGTTTGTTTGTGGTCAATTAAGTCTAATGAGGTTATTTCTTATCTGCCTTCCATCATTTGTTGCTCTCTGTCCCCAGCTCCTTTCATGGACAGACGCAAGAAGTGTGTATTTTAACCCTTAAATGTAAAAAGATGAGGTAAAATGAAAGGTTTTTTTTTAATAATAAACCACATTTTTAGAATGCATTTTTAATTTGCTATAGAGCTGCACTGGGTGTTAAAAATGATGCTCGGTTCACTTTAACTACTCAGCCAAAAGTACACTATCCAACCACTTTAGATTTTCTTTAAAGAGACACTGAAAAAAAAATTATAATATAATGATTGGTATGTGTAGTACAGCTAAGAAATAACATTAGGAGCAGAGTCATAAGTCTAATATTGTTTCCAGTACAGGAAGAGTTAAGAAACTCCAGTTGTTATCTATGCTAAAGAGGCAATGAGCTCCATGACTTTCCAAGTTGCAGAGAGCACTGTCTTCTGAAGCTTATAATCTCATATCTTAAAGAGAATCTGTATTGTTAAAATCACACAAAAGTAAACATACCAGTGCGTTAGGGGACATCTCCTATTACCCTCTGTCACAATTTCGCCGCTCCCCACCGCATTAAAAGTGGTTAAAAACAGGTTTTAAAAGTTTGTTTATAAACAAACAAAATGGCCACCAAAACAGGAAGTAGGTTGATGTACAGTATGTCCACACATAGAAAATACATTCATACACAAGCAGGCTGTATACACCCTTCCTTTTGAATCTCAAGAGATCATTTGTGTGTTTCTTTCCCCCTGCATCTCTCATGCACTGAAGTTTCAGGCTGCTCTTTTCTTCCTGCAAACAGCTTTGCCCTTGTCTGTAATTCCTCAGTATGTGAAAGCCCAGCCAGCTCAGAGGACGATTTATCCAGCTTGTAAAAGATAAGAGAGAAGAGAGAAGCTGCTCTAATCTAAATAATACACAGGCAGTGTGCATAGAGGGGCCTGGAAGGGGGAGTTCATAGCAGAACCACAACACTGAAGAACTTGGCAGCCTTCCAGACACAGGCCTGACAAGTCTGACAAGAGAGAGATAAGTTGATTTATTACAGAGACTGTGATAGTATAAAGTGCTGCAGTAAGCCAGTACACATTAGAATAGCTTTTGGAACTTGTAGGATGATAAAAAACAGGATGCAATTTTTGTTACGGAGTCTCTTTAAGTGTCTGACACTGTATTATTATTTTGTTTTCTGCAGAAAACAGTTCAAAAGTTCACTAGCCTGCTCTGTAAAATCATTTAGAATGCTGAGTAGTGTGTAAACTGCAAATATTAGAGAATGATGCAATGTTATAAAAAAACAAAAAAAAAAAACAAACTATATAACTGAAAATAAAAATATGAGAATATTTTTATTGCTACTAATGTTCAAGTAATTATCCATACTACACAACCAATTCATTATATCATTTTTTTCACTTCAGTGTCTCTTTAAGTGAGTGAGGTAGGTAGGAGTGAAGGTAGAAGTACCACCAGAGCCCCTGTGGGCTTGGTACAGGCAGGAGGTCTAATTAGGCAATCCAAGTTGGCAACAGGAAATCTCAGAGAGAAGTGTGATACAAATCTGTCACCTATTGTAAAAGCCATGATTTGCGGCAAAGGAAAGAAATTTGGGCGCCTGCTGTTGGGTGCCTCCCGACACGAAAATTCACCTTCTTTGCCGCAATTTGCGGCTTTTACAAATGCCACGATATGAAGCAAGGAAGGAAGCCTGATTAGCGGCAATGACAGTACTTTTTGGCACCCGATAGCATTGCGGGCAACGCTAGCCCCCGGTGCTTTGCTGCAGAGGGCGAGTTAAGGTTGGGGGGATAGGTTTAGGTGCATCCAGGGGGGGTTAGGGTTAGGCACCACCGGGGAAGGGGTCTTAGGGTTAGGCACCAGGGGAAGGTCTAAGTTTTAGGCACCTCGAGGGGGGGGGGGTCTTAGGTTTAGGCCACCAGGGGGGTCTTAGGGTTAGGTACCACCATAAAAAAAGCAAACATTAGAGTTATTTGCTTAGATTTGTGAGATAGGAAAAGGAGGAAACACGATACCATGGAGCAGGTATACAGTATACATATAAACATAAGATATAAGTTTTACGTACAGCAGAACATATAAAACATAATGGTAGCCCTGTAATTGTCTATTTTTGTTCTATGTAACAGCTTTAAAGATCCACTATTGTGAAACAAGTAGGCAGTTAAAATCTGACAGGACCGACAGACAGGTTTGGGCCAATCCATCTCCTCATGGGGGATTCTCAGGGTTTTTCTTTGTTTTCAAGAGCATTTCCTGAACAGCAGTTTCAAAGTCTGACAAAATAGTGTGCAAGTAAGTAGGGAGGCTGGCTGGTATCTTACTATTTTGGTAGTTAAACTGCTGTTCAGGAAACGCTGTTGAAAACAAAGAAAACCCTGAGAATCCCCCATGAGAAGATGGACTGGCCGAAGACGGTTCTGTCAAATTTTAACTGCCCACTTTTTTTTCACGATAGTGGTCTTTTAAACAAGACTTCCACCTGTCTTTTGTAGAATTGTGAACTACACCCCAGATATGAGCGGAACTGAAGTTGACTTTGCGGTGGACCAGGCACTCAGGATTTGGAGTGATGTCACACCCCTGAGGTTCGTGCGACAGTTCAATGGTGAAGCTGACATCATGATTTCATTTGGCTCTAAAGGTACGACCAGAGTATACACAGGTTATGGGCAATCAGGTTATGGGCAATCAGGCGTTTTGTTTTTTTAAACTTTATTTTTAATAATCTTTTGCATAGAAACGACTGATTGAATTAAGAGCTGCAGGCATTGGCAACATTTACTCGTCCAATTCCTGCTTTGCTGAATGCAGATCTCTGATCACTTCTAGATATATCCCCACAGAGAGTAAAGCCAATGGTCTCCTACCCATGTTTATGTTGCTCCATGTTTCTGAAGATATGTGATTGCAGAATTGCATTAACATGGGCTTTTCCATAGGAAGCTCGGATTTCTGTTCTCATCATTTCATTTCTCTCCCATTCACTATTATGATTATTTAGTATTTATATAGCACCGACATCTGCAACGCTGTACAGAGTATATATATTGTCTTGTCACTGTCCCTCAGAGGGGCTCACAGTCTAATCTCTACCATAGTCACATGTCTATGTATGTATCAAAGTCTAGTTCCAATTTAGGAGGAAGCCAGTTAATATATCTGTATGTTTTCGGGATGTGGGAGGAATCAGGAGTGCCAGGAGGAAACCCACACAGACACGGGGAGAACATACAAACTCAGTGCAGATAGTGCCCTGTCTGGGATTGACCCCGGGGACCCGGGATGCTGCAAGGCGAAAGAGCTAACCACTACGCCACTGTGCCGTCCATTATAATTGAAAAGGTTTTTTGTGAGTACAATAAAAAGCGCATAGGAAAAATGTTCACACTTTTTTTCCAGTGCACTTTATATTTTGCAGAGTGATCCAGTGAGTCCCCCTTCCCCTCTATTTAGTTTCTGATCAACCTCTTTTTTTTTTTTTCCTTTAATGAGTCCCTAATTCCTTACACTAAAGCAGTTGTGTCCGCTTTTCAGTTACACATCAATATTACAGATCCTGAAAAGCGGACAGAAGCGGACACAACTGTATTAGTGGGCTCTAGCCCTTAGTGCTGCTTTTAAAGTGGTGATTTCTGTACTGTACCTTAATTTTCCAAGACATGACTCTACTCCCAGTTAAAGAAAATCTGTAACGAAGAAAACCTCCCCTGGGGGGTACTCACCTCGGGTGGGGGAAGCCTCCGGATCCTATTGAGGCTTCCCCTGTCCTCCTCAGTCCCACGGCAGCGGCGAAAATCCTCCCGGAACGGCGACAGTGTGGATATTTACCTCCCCCGCTCCAGCGCAGGCGCAGTATCTGCTCTCTGCACGGAGATAGGCGAAAATAGCCGATCTCCGTCGGGCCGCTCTACTGCGCAGGCGCAAGTCTCCTGCACCTGCGCAGTAGAGCGGACCCGACGGATATTTTCGCTTATCTCCATGCGGAAAGCCGCAACAGCGCCCCCGCTGGAGCCAGGAGAGGTACATAAATCAGCGCTTATCAGCGCTTGTCGAGGCAGGATTCCGGGACTGGACTGGACTCCCTGCAGCTACAGCGGAGGGAGAAGCCTCATTGGGACCCTGAGGCTTTCCCCTCCTGAGGTGAGTACCCCCCAGGGGAACTTTTATTTGTTACAGAGTCTTTTTAAGGGGATGTCTGGATTCCATCATAACCTCCTCTTCTCCGTTTCACTAACAGCAACTTAGTAAGAGCTTCTTGTCCTTCAAGGGAACCTGAAGTGAGAGGGATATGGAGGCTGACATAGTTATTTCCATTTAAACAATGCAGATTGCCTGGCTGTCCTGCTGATCCTCTACGTCTAATACTTTTAGCCATAGACCATAAACAAGCATGCAGATCAGGTGCTTTGACTGAAGTCTGTTTGAATTAAATGCATGCTTTTTTCAGGTGTGTGTGATTCAGACACTACTGAGGCCAGAAAGATCAGCAGGACTGCCAGGCAACTGGTATTGTTTAAAAGGTAATACATATGGCAGCCTCCATGTGTTTCTCACCTCAGATTCCCTTTAACATTGAGGTAAGGGTAATTTTTATCCCCTATTGCAAGGTACCCTCCATGTTTCAAATCCTGTTGGCCTGTGTTGGTCACACTTTTGGGTTCCATAATCAATCAACCTGCATATTGGATAAGAGGTTAAAGAGGACCTGTCATCTCAGAATAAAAAACAAAAAACACATATATAAGTAGATAAATACTTCTTCTACTTACATAACACATACGTATTGCACTATCCACATTTTGATTTTAGTGATATTTCTACAGTATAAAAAGAGAAAATCCATCTTAGCATTCCCCATTTTAACTATGGCGATTTTGAAGCAAATCCTGATGTCATTTCCTACCTTACTCTCCTCTGCCTGATTGTGTATACATTGCCCGTTCTTAAAGTGGACCCAAATTAAAAATACAAGATTTCAGAAATAAAATCTATTTTCTAAATTAAAATAATAAATAGCAGCCTTTTTTCAGCTGCATGATGACAAATAGAAAATATTTTACATTTATTGGAGGAACCCCTCCCTTCCTTTCATATTGCCGGGACAGAATCCGGCAAACTGGTGGAGTAGGTAGTGTCCAGCAATGGAGGAATTGCTAATGGCTGTCACCTGTATAACCCTAGTTATGCAAAGAGAAGGGTGAAAAGCATGCACTGAAATGCTCATAGGCTTGAAGGAGTGTTTATTTATCTTTGTATGTGTCAGAGTGGTGCAACTAAATATTTTTAATAAAAAAAAATGTTTGGTTTGGGTCCGCTTTAAAGGGAACCTTAACTGTGTAAAGGAAAAAAAAGTTTCACATACCTGGGGCTTTCCCAAGCCCCCTGCAGCCGTCCTGTGCCCGCGCAGCTCCTCAAGTGTCATTCGGTCCCCCGCTGTGGCTTAGTTTCGTTTTCGGCCGACTACCAGTCGGCTCCCGGCAACGTGTCCTATTATTCGCCTGCCCCGCTGTAAAGCGCGTCATGTGCAGGCGAAGTACACTTGCATGATGCACTTCACAGCGGGAAAGGCGAAGAAATGAATGCGTTGCCGGGAGCCGACTGGCAGTCACCGAAAACGAAGCTAAGCCACAGCAGGGGACCGGATTACACTTGAGGAGCTGCAAGGGCACAGGACGGCTGCAGGGGGCTTGGGAAAGCCCCAGGTAAGTGAAACTTTTTTTCCTTTACACAGTTAAGGTTCCCTTTAACTATAGACAGTGCATTGTCTCAGCATGAGAAATATTGGCCAATCAGAGAGGAACAGAGGTGTGGGAGGGGAAAACAGGAGGGAAAGAGGCTTCAGCCAAGCAGGCTGCATTAGTTAAGTCTTAAGAAAAAGTAGAGAAGCAAAAAAGGACAACCCAGCATGCCCTGCAACTTCCTTTGTGCATACCAAATGTTGTGTGCACCAAACAAGAGTCAGGTAAACTGGGGAATGATCATTTATCCACAAGAAAAGTAATAGTTATTTTAACTTTTGTATTGCATAATTAGCATGCTTATTATTACCAGATAAAAAGAAAGAATTGTTTTTTGATTTTATGCCCGACAGTAACATTTAATAAATAGTCTTAGGTGGTATATGGTACAGTATATAATAGGAATGTCGAAAACCTTAGTTCTCAAAGCCCGAGGTTCTCACACTTTTTGGTACATTAAAATTAATTCCAACACATTTCTCCATTTCTCAGTCCATCCTAAACACTACCATGGATATGGCTCTTAAGGACTGGAGTTCGACACCTGTGGTATAAAATATCTGTTATATCTATGTAAATTGAACTTCTTTGCTATTAGTTAAAGAAATGATTTTCCAAAAGAATAATACACAAGTCCTCTCCACTTTTCATGAGTAGGACGCTTTATAATAACTCTCATCTCTCTCCAGCACATGGTGATTTCTTCCCATTTGATGGACCTCTTGGAGTTCTGGCCCATGCTTTTGCACCAAGTGAACAAATTGGGGGAGATACTCATTTTGATGAAGATGAGACATGGACACTGTATGGACGAGGTAAGCGTATTTCCCCTTACTGCACCTAAGGCTTACTTTTAGGGTATTGCTTATATTTCAAGCATGCTCGAAATTCCTGCTAGGACTTACTTTCTCGGGATGTCTTAATTTCAGGGAAAGAGGGTAGCGGCTGGCAGTAGAGGTTGTCTAACCAGCTGGAAGCTGTAAGGTACTCAGCAGTTTTGATAGAATAAAATCTATTGCACATCGATTTGAAATTGATTTGATATGTCTATTATTTCTGATTAATTACTGTTATTGAGTTAAATAGCGTTCTACAAATAAATATTTTACAAACCAGTTATGATGACAAACAATTTAAATGCAGAATCCAAACACAGAAGTATACAGGCTATTTGACGTAGGGCTGGTTCACACAGAAGGTCCCGCGACGGTAACGACGGCCTTGGCGCTCGTCCTTTAACCTCCCTAGCGTTCTGGACGAGCTAGGCTCATCCAGAGACGCCGGAGGTCACCGCTCAGGCCCCGCTGGGCCGATTTGAATAATTTTTTTTAAACACGCAGCAAGATTTAAAAAAGTGCAAAAAACGCGGGATTTAGAACGGCCGCAGGAATCAGAACGCCAGGGAGGTTGAACGCCGTCCATTCAGACGAATGGACAGCCGTCGGTACAATCACTTACCGGTGTATACCATAATTTACACAAACACTACATTTTGATCCCGATTTTCACCGTTGTCTGCCCGGCGCTTAGCTGATCCTGGAAGCAACATGTTACTTTCAGGATCATTTACTGCCATGCTTCCATGTCCCTCTGTGGGGATAAAAGACACTTCAACAGCTCCATTACAAAAGTCATGGATGACTTCGTCCCCCTCGTCAATGTCCGCTGTCACCGTGTCAGTCGCCAACCCTGGATGACCAAAGACACTAAACAGTTAAAAAGATGCTCTAGAGCAGCGGAAAGGCTTTGGAGGAAAAGTAACACAAGTGAGGACTTCATCTCATATAAAATAGCCTTGAACAACTTCAGAAACGCACTCTCTGTGGCAAAACAGTCCTATTTTTCCTCCCTAATATCCGCCCATTTACACAATCCAAAACACTTGTTCAGCACCTTCAACTCCGTTCTCCATCCCCCTCCTCCTCCTCCTTCATCTTGCTTATCAGCTGAAGAATTTGCACCAACTTCACTGATAAAATTGACAAAATCAGAAGTGAATTATCCACGCAGCCCTCAAACCCCACCTCCACACCTCTCATTAACTGTTCTCTTTTTTTTTTTTTTTTTTTTCAAACTCAGATGCATTTTTGATATGGGAAGTTTATCAGCTTATGGTCTAGTCGCTTGGACGCCCAAACCAGCGCTGAAAAATGCTTTCATCATTGTTTGAGCCATACATAGTTGAAACTTTATTTCACTATATTTATGTCTATGCGTGCTTCAAAAACCATAAACTCCCCCCTTCCCTTACGCAACCCTCCCCATTCCAGAATTAACCATGTCTTACCATATCCTGTATCCCCTATATCTTAAATGAAAGGGAGGTGTAATAACCTGTTGTTCTTGCAACCGAGTATGTATACACATTCAGAAACTCTTACATTCAACCAAGCATACCCTTCCTTAACCCATAACCCATCCATATTAACCTGGCCCAACCCACCTGACCACCCCACTTTTCCACTCTTTCCCCCACTCGTGTTATACAGCGTAGCCCCTAACCCATCTTATTATATGTATACTTATTGCTTATCCATATAATTTTTTGTAATTGACAGCCAGGTATCCCTATAGGATCTGACCCACTGAGTACAATCTAAGTCAGGTGTGTGATCTGCTGTGTCGCCGTTGATTTCACTGCCACACAACCGATCCATTCTGCTCAACCAGTCATCGAGATGGGGGGGAGTCGAGTCTTTCCATTTTTCTACTATCATTCTTTTTGCGACTTTTGTTCCTAGCTCTTTAATTAGAGCACTTTCTTTACTATCGCCTGCTTCAGATATGCCAAAAATAGCTTCACTTGGAGAAAGTTTAAAGCCCCCTTCTAGCAGGTTTTTACAAAAGCTTATTATACTATCCCAAAAGGTCTTTGATATGGGACATGCCCACCACATGTGCAATTCGGACCCGTCCTCCTGCCCACACCTCCAGCACAATTCTCTTTGTTTGGAAAATTTTTGTATACGTTCCGGGGTAATGTACCATCTAGCAATGGTCTTGTACTGGGTAAGCTGGAGATCAATATCCGGGATCATCCAGTTTTTATGCCAAATCGTGAGCCATTTACTTTTAAGCGAAGGGCCGAGGTCTCTTTCCCATTTTGTACAATAGTGTGGAGTAAAATTTTGCCTTTCTCCTTGGCAAATAAGTCTATTAAGTTTGGATAAAGCTTTGTCCATTTTTTTATTAAGGAGAATATGTTTTTCAAAAATATTTGGGTCGTTCCTTAATCTGACAAACTTGAATTTTAATTTATGTATAAAACTTCTCGCTTGCATTGTACCCCAAGTCTCCTTTTGCCTACGATTGTTTAATATGCCAGGTATCCCCAATGCATGGTTTCCCCAGAGATTGATAACGCGCGTATCGGGGCTTATCGTGTTTCTGGAAAACCAGGACCTCACCAAGCCAGGCATGAAATCTGGATTCTCCCTTAAAGTGGTAAGTGGGGATGGGCCTGTGTCTTTGTGCCATTTTGAGACGAACCAAAAAAGAGTTTTTACTGTTGGTTTAATCAAAGGGTGATCCGTAGTGGAGTAAACTTTATAGATGTTTACTGGAATCCACGAGAAAATTAAATCTAAGTTACATTCGTCCTTTTCTAAGATAGACCAAGCTTTACCAGATCCAATGGGGGAAGATTCTATCTTCCAGTCCAAGACCCTTGCCAAGTGTGCACTTCTCAGTGGCGTACCTAGGGCATTTGACACCCGGTGCTGGGTATTAAAAAGACACCCCCCCCCCCCCCATTAAAAAAAAAAAAAACAGCAAATGTGGCATGCTAAACGTGACACGGCGGGTAATGCCAGGTGTAGGCTCGCTCCCCCCCTAAAGTTGTCCTTAGTATAGTATAGTGGCACCAGTATAGCTAACAAAAAATGGGTGCGGTTATAACATGCGGCGCGCATTGCGCGCCGCGGCGAAAAATGGGCGTGGCCATGACCGGATGAGGGCAGAGCTAACTAATTTAAAGTGAACCCGGGATAAGAGTGATATGGAGGCTGCCATATTCATTTTCTTTTAAACAATAGGCAGCCCTGCTGATCTATTTGGCTGCAGTAGTGAACTGAATTACACCAGAAACAAGCATGCAGCTAATCTTGTCAGTTCTGACAATATTGTCAGAAGCCCCTGACCTGCTGCTTGCTTATTCAGGGTCTATGGTTTAAAGAATTAGATGCAGAGGACCAGCACAGCAGCCAGGCAGCTGGTATTGCTTAAAAGGAGATAAATATTGCAGCCCAATATTATTCTCACCTCGGGTTCCCCTTAAAAGTGCAACACAAAGACAGTGGGCCTTTCCCCAGAAAATTCGCATAATTGTTCAGGTTTTCTCAAGAAAATACACGTAATGTGAACAGATTTGACCAGAAAATAGTTCAATCATGTCGGCAGATTTGCCCAAAAAACACGTTCAATCATGTCGGCAGATTTGCCCAAAAAACACGTTCAATCATGTCGGCAGATTTGCCCAGAAAATACATGCAATCATGTCGGCAGATTTGCCCAGAAAATACATGCAATCATGTCGGCAGATTTGCCCAGAAAACACATGCAATCATGTCGGCAGATTTGCCCAGAAAATACATGCAATCATGTCGGCAGATTTGCCCAGAAAATACATGCAATCATGTTGGCAGATTTGCCCAGAAAATATATGCAATCATGTCGGCAGATTTGCCCAAAAAACACGTTCAATCATGTCGGCAGATTTGCCCAAAAAACACGTTCAATCATGTCGGCAGATTTGCCCAGAAAATACATGTAATCATGTCGGCAGATTTGCCCAGAAAATACATGCAATCATGTCGGCAGATTTGCCCAGAAAATACATGCAATCATGTCGGCAGATTTGCCCAGAAAATACATGCAATCATGTCGGCAGATTTGCCCAGAAAATACATGCAATCATGTCGGCAGATTTGCCCAGAAAATACATGCAATCATGTCGGCAGATTTGCCCAGAAAATACATGCAATCATGTCGGCAGATTTGCCCAGAAAATATATGCAATCATGTGGCAACCTGGCCAGAAAACACTTCAATCATGTAGCAGACCTGGCCAGAACAGTCGATACACCTGCTAATATAAATTAAATAAAAATTTACTCACCTGAAGCAGCAGCAGACCTCCTGTCCCGGCCTCCGTCCGGCGCGCAGCTCTCACGATCCTCTGCAGCCAGCAACTGAAACTCCCGCGGTGAGAGCAGGGCTACGGGAAAATGGCGCCCGAAGCCCTGCATTGCAGACTCAGTCTCCAGAGCAGGGCTTCGGACGCCATTTTACTGTAGCCCTGCTCTGCCGCTGTTGGAGCTGCGGGCTGCTGCTGTCAGTGAACTGACACAGCGTCTATTAGACGCCGAAAATCAGTTCACGCTGGGGGTGCTTGGACAATATTAGGGGGTGCTTCAGCACCCAAACCACCCCCCTGGCACCGCCACTGCCCCAGTATAGCTAGTATAGTTGCCCCAGTATAGCATAGTGGCCCCAGTATAGTTTAGTGTAGCATAGTGGCCCCAGTGTAGCATAGTGGTCCCAGTGTAGCATAGGTGCCCCCAGTGTAGCATAGTGGCCCCCAGTGTAGCATAGTGGCCCCCAGTGTAGCATAGTGGCCGCCAGTGTAGCATAGTGGCCGCCAGTGTAGCATAGTGGCCCCCAGTGTAGCATAGTGGCCCCCAGTGTAGCATAGTGGCCCCCAGTGTAGCATAGGTGCCCCCAGTGTAGCATAGTGGCCCCCAGTGTAGCATAGTGGCCCCCAGTGTAGCATGGTGGCCCCCAGTGTAGCATGGTGGCCCCCAGTGTAGCATAGTGGCCCCCAGTGTAGCATAGTGGCCGCCAGTGTAGCATAGGTGCCCCCAGTGTAGCATAGTGGCCCCCAGTGTAGCATAGTGGCCCCCAGTGTAGCATAGTGGCCCCCAGTGTAGCATAGGTGCCCCCAGTGTAGCATAGTGGCCCCCGGTATGAGGGAAGCTTGGAAGGTGGGGTGGCGGGGTCCCCTCCTTCCGGCGCTTCCCCCTCCTAATTAGCAGCAGCCAGCAGCTTAGCGAAGCGGGCGGGGAGGACTTACTCACCTGCTCCAGGCGATGGCGCATAACGTCATCCTCACGTGACGCTGGTCTCTCTGTCGCTCACTGTGCTTCCGCAAATCAGGAAGCACAGTGGGCGGTGGAGAAGGTGGAGACCAGCGTCAGGTGACGATGACGCTATTTGCCATCGCCTGGAACGCAGGAAGTAGGTGAGTAAGTCTTCTCCGCCCGCTCCTGCCCGCTCATCAAGCTGCTGCTAATTAGGAGGGTGAAGCGCCAGAAGGAGGGGACCCAGGTGAGGGAGGTGGGGGGTCCGGCCCCCCTCCCCGCCGCTTTCCCCGCCACCCCTCCTTTCCGGGTTGCTTTCCCCCTCCTGTCCGGCCGGCACAGGCCTCTGTGGGGGCCTTGATGACACCCCCTGGGGCGCCCGACACCCGGTGCGGGGCGCCCCATGCCGCCCTATGGTAGGAACGCCACTGGCACTTCTATAGTAATTTATAATGTTTGGTGCGGCTAGGCCTCCCTCCTCTTTCTGCCTAGAAATAAGTTTATAACTAATTCTACGTCTGGATTTACTCCAGATAAAATTTTGAAAAATTTTATGCCAGTTTTGGAACCATGAGTTGGGGATAGCCACTGGCAGGCTCCGCAAGAGAAAAATAAGTTTTGGTAAAACCAGCATTTTTAATATGCTGATCCTACCGATGACATTAAAACAGGGTCGATCCCATGATTGGAGTTTACCCTTGTACTCTTTAACAGTCTTAGAAAAGTTAGCCGTGAACAGGTCGTTAGGGTCTCTAGTGAGGGTAATACCAAGATATTTAATTGCTTGATCACTCCATCTAAATTTACTGTGTGTTTTAATAGCATTCACGGTGTCATGTGAACAACCCAAATTCAGGATTATAGTTTTAACCTGGTTAATCTTAAAATTAGAGTGCAACGAGAATACCTCGAGAAGTTTCTCACACCTGGCGATGGATTGGATTGGTTTGATCAAAGTTAGTAATAAATCATCGGCGTAGGCAAGTATTTTAATCTCCTCCGTCTTTGTTTTAACTCCTTTAACCATGTTGTCATTCTGAATTAGTTGTATAAATGCTTCTAAACTAAAATTGAAGAGCCATGAAGACAATGGGCAACCTTGCCTAACCCCATTCTTAATATTGAAAGTATTGGATACGGATCCGTTTATATTGACGCCTGCACTTTGATTGATATATAATTTCTTTATTCTGTTTATAAAGTTCCGGCCCAGACCCAATCTTTCCAATATAGCAAAGACAAATTCCCTTGATAGACGGTCAAATGCCTTTTCTGCATCTACTGCAACCATAACTGCTTCTATTTTTCTCTTTTTACAAGTATGGATCAGATTTGTTGCAGCGTAGATATTGTCTTGAATTTGGCTATTTTTGACAAAGCCCGATTGTTGTTTGCCCAGAATTCTATCGGCAATTAACTGTTCTCTAACTGCCTTCTCTCCACTCTCTGAACATTCTCTCTCCTCTATAATATCCAAAACTAATCTAACCACATGTTCTTTGCATCCTATTCCCTCCCATTTCATTCCGCAGCTATCCTCATCTCTCATGCCTGCACTAACATCGCTATTTAACCTGTCCCTCTCCACTTGCATCTTTCCGTTGCCACTCAAAAAGGCTGTTGTGACACCACTACTTAAAAAGAATCTCTAGATCCTACCACACTTGCCAACTACCGCCCAGTCTCACTTCTCCCATTTGCATTCAAACTATTTGAACGCCATTTACATGCCATTATTTATCCGCCATTAAGCCATTATTTATCAGCTAACTCCCTACTTGATCAGTTCCAGTCTGGCTTTCGCTCCAACCACTCCACGGAAACGGCCCTTACCAAAGTGGCCAATGACCTTCTTACAGCTAAATCCAAAGGTCAATTTTCCCTACTCATCCTTCTTGATCAAAATCATTCTTGCTCTTATAATTTCTCGTCTGGATTACTGCAACATATTACTTTGTGGACTACCTTCTAACAAACTGGCCCCGCTCCAGTCGGTACTGAACTCAGCTGCTCGTCACATTCATCTATCTTCTTGATCTTCCTCTGCTGACCCTCTTTGTCAAGTTCTTCACTGGCTGCCAATTAACCAGAGGATCCAGTTCAAACTCCTAACCCTAACCTACAAAGCTCTCCACAATCTCTCTCCCCGGTACATATCCTCACTAATTTCCAGATACAAACCCAATCGCAATCTCAGATCTGCACACGATCTTCTGTTGCCCTCCTCTAGAATCACCTCCTCACAGTCACGCTTACAAGATTTTGCACGCGCTTTATCCCTTCTCTGGAATGCCCTCCCATAACACATCCGTCACTCGCCAACCTTTGTTACTTTTAAACGCTCTCTAAAAACGTATTTGTTCCGACAAGCATATGCGCTTCCTTAAGCCACTTCCCTTTGTCCTAAGACCAAATTGCACTCCTACTAGGTATCCTAAAACTTTATATATTTATCGTATATTACCCCTTCTTGTTTCCCCCCATTCCCTTTAGATTGTAAGCGCGCAAGGGCAGGGCTCTCTCCCCCTTTTGTGTCTTGGAAATTATTATACATTTTATCATGTTACTTTTATCACTGTCATTTCCAGTTCTGTATTTTGTATTCTGTATGCTGTATCATTTTTGTATTTTGTCACTAATTATGTATCTTGTATATTAGTGTACACCATTGTCTGTATCATGTACCCCATGTTTGTTTCTTACTTTGTACAGCGCCACGGAATATGTTGGCGCTTTATAAATCAATAATAATAATAAAATATGCTGCATGCCGGGAAGCACCACCAAAAGCCGACAAATGCTTTAGATGTCTATCTAAACCATCCCGTTCAGGTATGGTATGGTTGTGATCCAGTTCTGAAACATGCCTGAAGAAGAAACTTCGAGTTTCCAAAACTTGCAAAGAAATCTTGTACAGTTAGTCATTAAAGGTACAGTATCACCTAAACAACCCAATCACTTTATTAAAAGTTTTATTCTAGATTTACGTGTGGCCCTCATACTCTTTTGTTCTTTGCTTTGTTGGTAAAATACAGTACAGTACTACACAAGGTAAACCTAGACAGTTGCCCAGGGCCTGGATAAAGTCTGGTGAATGCTACCCCTTACTAAATTTTACGAAAAAAGCCAGGAAACCATCAGTGATGGCCAAAAACTGCTATCTTGCCAAGGGCCCCATTTCATCTTAATCTATTTCTGGATGTGATAGTCAGGGCCGTTTCTTGGGCAGTGCGGGCAGGGAGACCACCCAAGACCGGCAAGTAGAAGAAGGGGGCACAGGCAAAAGGACATAACCGCTAGGGAGCTGGTGGTGCGCGGTGCAGCCAAATGGAAGAAGAAAGAAGATTACCAGCGCGTTCACCTTCCTTCACTCCTTCTGGGCTGACTGTGTCAGACATTAAGTCAGCATCACTTCACCACTGTGTGATGACACCTGATGTTCTGTAGCGGTACTGCAGGCTGTTAGTGTGCGGCGCCCATGGAGGAGTTGGCTTTCCGCGATCTCTTTGACCTGTGTGGTTTCCTGGTCCCTACTTCCTCCTGGATGAGCCGCGGTCACTAGTAAGTAGGCAGATCTACTTGTGACCTGTGGCTGTGGGACTGTTCCTAAAGAGTAAGGGTTCGAAAGTCTATGGAGTGGTGGGGAAGGGGGCACAATTTTTACAGCCTCGCCCTGGGTGCAATTTAGCCTAGAAATTGCCCTAGTGATGGTGGCCATTGCTAGGTGTGCTGCTTTTAGCATTTTTGGAGGACATTCATAAACAATATAATTTAGCTTTGCACTGCACTGTATACATTATTACATTATTTACAATTTTTCCAGGCGGACATTTATGTAGACTCATTTATACAGGAAGAATAATGCAGAGCTTATAAAAATGTATATACAAGTACGGTCATTATGCAATAGCAGGAATGTTACAGACTGTGGTTGCCAGATGCTATTATTCACTGCATGATGGTTCAAAACATATCAGTCCCATCGCTGGTAATCTGAATATGTCAGTACTGTAGTGCATTTTATTTCACAATATTTTGATTGGGTTTTACAAAATAAACAGTGCCCACTTTAGGCATAACAGTTGTTTACATCTACATACATAAACTTATGCAATGACTTTGACAATATAATATATTGTACATTATAAGATTGTATACAAGTGGTCAAAACAATATAGATAAGGAATATTTCCTTGATAAAATACTTTAACACATATCTGTATTTATAAGACATTGTATATATATAAAAGTTAGCATTTATCCGGAGTAGGACCTGCTGGGCAGCTGGGGGACCAGTACCACCCTACTAAGCTCCCAGAGGACGCTTCCAGCTTACCATATAATGTCTTATTCCTATAAACATACTAAAAATAATACTTTAGTTATCAAATATTTCTGTGGATAACTTCCCAATATATAAGGTCTTTAAACTAACTCAGTTAAAACTAAACTAAAACTAAGGGTACACTAAACTAACACTAATCTAGTCTGTTCTACAGTGTACTTGTTTCCTCAGTGTATTTTTGTATTAAGCTGAAAATGCAATACTCTTCTTAGTACTGATATGAAAATTATCAAGTAGAGTAAATCTAACATAAAATAATTGGTCTCTTGTGAGAGAATTTGAACCACAACTTCAATTAAGTTCCCAAGAGCCTAGTATTAGGATAGACTGTAGGCCATAGACTTGCCCTTGCCAGGAAAGAATTAATGTTACCCGACTTAATAGCCCAGGTCTTCTTAGCTTGAAGGTTGAAATCTACCTTTTTTAAGATCTCTTCAAATTTCGGTGAATATTTTGTTTTCCAGTTATCTGCTATTGAAATCCTAATAGCTAAAAAGATATCTGTATTGCATTTTGAGGCTTAAGTTACCTACCGGTAGTTCAGACTGTGAAAAACAAATCGCCTTGAGTACTGAAGATCTCCGCGGTTTTGTAACTGCTGCCACAGCACCACTTGTGGAGTAGATAGTGGTATGAAAGGAGGAATTTGTACAGTCCTCTGTGAAGGAGGGCTACTGTAAGGAGAAAGAGACTGTCTTTGTGCCTGTAGTTTTTGTTTTGACAATTCAGTATCTCACCCCTGATGAGAAGAGCTTGGAAATAGAGTGGACAGAGTAAGGGCTTGTTCACACTATCAGCGTTTGTTTTTTTTTTTTAAGCACTGCCGATTTTGCAAATCGCTCTAAAAGCGCTTGTGTAATGATTTCCTATGACAGTGTTCACATGTGAGCGTTTCGATTTTATTAAAATCGCAAACGCGCTACATATACCATTTTCTGAGCATTTTGGCTTGATGGAAGCCTGTCCAATTCCCCCTTGTCTGTGACCAATCACAACTGTAATTCGATCTCTCAGCTGTGTCAACTGGCTGCCATGGCAGAGCAGCTAATGTGTAAACACAGGATGTGTACTCTATAATTGCTTCCACGAAAGCAGGAAGTAGACACTCTGCAGATTTATTGCAGGATTTGTATCACCTGTAATAAAGAAATGTTTTTCTTCAAAGGTTTTTATGCTGTTGCTTATCTTTTAGAGCAGAGAGCAGGGGCGTAGCAATAGGGGTTGCAGAGGTTGCCACCGCATCGGGGCCCTTGAGGACCTCCTTCAACTGCAGTATTAGCTTTCTATTGGTCCTGTGTGCATAATAATCACTTCTATAGATGCTTTGAATAGTAGTAATCATTAACATCCCCTTCTTGCACCTCTGAAACTGTAGTTGCCATTGGCAGGTTTTGGTGCGCCGTATCAATTGTCATGTATAGAGGGATCCATCTGAAAATGGCGCCTGCGAATAATGGCGCACGGTGTCGCCGCTAATCCGTTTGCCGCTTATCGCTATTTAACGTTAAAGCCTTATTGTTATTTAACGTTAAAGCCCTATTGTTATTTAGCGTTAACACACAGAACCCTCTCTGTACCTATCCCTAACCCCTAAACCCCCCCTGGTGGTGCCTAACCCTAACCAACCCCCTGGTGGTGCCTAACCCTAAGACCCCCCTGGTGGTGCCTAATCCTAACACCCCCCCGGTTGGTGCCTAACCCTAACCACCCCCCTGGTGGTGCCTAACCCTAAGACCCCCCTGGTGGTGCCTAACCCTAACACCCCCCCCCCGGTTGGTGCCTAAACCTAACCACCCCCCTGGTGGTGCCTAAACCTAACCACCCCCCTGGTGGTGCCTAACCCTAAGACCCCCCTGGTGGTGCCTAACCCTAACCACCCCCTGGTGGTGCCTAACCCTAACCACCCCCTGGTGGTGCCTAACCCTAAAACCCCCCTGGTGGTGCCTAACCCTAACCACCCCCCTGGTGGTGCCTAACCACCCCCCTGGTGGTGCCTAACCCTAACCACCCCCCTGGTGGTGCCTAACCCTAAGACCCCCCTGGTGGTGCCTAATCCTAACCACCCCCTGGTGGTGCCAAACCCTAAGACCCCCCCTGGTGGTGCCTAACCCTAACCACCCCCTGGTGGTGCCTAACCCTAACCACCCCCTGGTGGTGCCTAACCCTAAAACCCCCCTGGTGGTGCCTAACTCTAACCACCCCCCTGGTGGTGCCTAACCACCCCCCTGGTGGTGCCTAACCCTAACCACCCCCCTGGTGGTGCCTAACCCTAAGACCCCCCTGGTGGTGCCTAATCCTAACCACCCCCTGGTGGTGCCAAACCCTAAGACCCCCCCTGGTGGTGCCTAACCCTAACCATCCCCCTGGTGGTGCCTAACCCTAACCACCCCCTGATGGTGCCTAACCCTAAGACCCCCCCAGTGGTGCCTAACCCTAAGACCCCCCTGGTGGTGCCTAACCCTAACCATCCCCCTGGTGGTGTCTAACCCTAACCACCCCCTGGTGGTGCCTAACACTAAGACCCCCTTGGTGGTGCCTAACCCTAAGACCCCCCCTGGTGGTGCCTAACCCTAAGACCCCCCCAGTGGTGCCTAACCCTAACCTTGACAGTGTTACATTAAATCCATTCACCGTTTTGCAGTTAAATAACATCTGCAGTTTGGCTTATGTAGGGCGCTATTGATAAATAACGTTACTGTGGGCAATAACGTCTGCTGTTTGGCAAATGAACGGCACTATTGATAAATAACGTTAGTGTGTGCCACTATTGATAAATAACGTTAGTGTGTGGCGTTTTTCTTCCTTTTTCCCTGTGCGCCATTATTATGCAGTACTAACGATAAATAGCGATAAGCGTATCTTTTTAATGCGGCGCAATTTTTATGCATAGGCGCCGTGCGCCATTATTCAATGATCCGTGTTTGGAGTGCTTGGGGGCCCCATTGTAAAACTGTAATCGCGGGCCCACAGCTCCTTAGCTGGCAGAGAGGAGGTTTTGAGTTCAGGTCTGCTTTAAGGATGCCTTATGTAAGCTAAGCCTTTTCCTTGTAGGTACCAACCTGTTCCTTGTTGCTCTGCATGAATTGGGGCACGCACTTGGCCTGGAACATTCAAGAGATGAGCGTGCCATAATGTACCCAACGCTGCTGGAACCCAAATCTGTGGATCCAAGGACATTTAAACTCTTTTCGGATGACATTGCTGGAATCCAATCTCTCTATGGTACCGTATATTTTTACATTAAAGCGGACCCAAACCAAACATTTTTTTAATTAAAAATATTTAGTTGCACCACTCTGACACATACAAAGATAAATAAACACTCCATCAAACCTATGAGCATTTCAGTGCATGCTTTTCACCCTTCTCTTTTCATAGCTAGGGTTATACAGGTGGCAGCCATTAGCAATTCCTCCATTGCCGGACACCATCTACTCCACCAGTTTGCCGGAAAAATCCCGGCAATTTGAAAGGAAGGGAGGGGTTCCTCCAATAAATGTAAAATATTTTATATTTGTCATCATGCAGCTGAAAAAAGGCTGCTATTTATTATTATAATTTAGAAAATAGATTTTATTTCTGAAATCTTGTATTTTTAATTTGGGTCCACTTTAATGGGTTACTTTAATCAAAGCATAAGTTATAATTGGATAGCTGGATGCTGCTTTTGGCCTGGGGGGTTACTTTGGAACTGAGTTTTCGGCTGTTGCACAGTCAGCAGACCTGGAATTTATAGCACAGGGCATTCAGCTATTGCACATCCAAAATGTATAGAAGTGAAAATGAGGAAAGTTGAGTAGTGGTTAGTGTTATTGGTTAGGATAAGGCATCCATTGGAAGAGTACCATGTGTATATATATATACGTGGATAAGCTCTCTTGTGCATTGGGCGACCCAACACTTTTGGCATAAAAAATATACCAAAAGCCATGATCCAGGCAGACTCAAGGGTGTAACTAGAAATCACTGGGCCTTACTGCAAAACTTTGGATGGCTCCCCTCCCCCCAACTTTCTGCATAGGTAAACTGAAAACTAGTGTTAATCAATTGATTAGGGCACACTTGATTGGGTTTTCCCCAAGCTTCTGTGATTAAACGTGCGTGTTTTCACACATACAGATACACATGGGGGTTGATTCACTAAACCGTGCTAATGCATAGCACTGCAGTTAACACGCCTTTTCAGAGATAACACGCCTTACCAAAGTTAACACGCCTTATCAAAGTTAACATGCCTTATAGGAGTAGCATAGTGAGCGCTACGGGCTCAGGGCAGGACGAGTGGAGCTCTCGTCATTGCCAATTAGCAGGCATAAGTTTGTAGCGCTCGCTATGCTACTCTGATAGGGTGTGTTAACTTTGATAAGGTGTGTTAACTTTGGTAAGGCGTGTTATCTCTGATACGGCGTGTTAACGGCCTTGCTATGCGTTACCACGGTTTAGTGAATCAACCCCATGGTGTGCACAAAATGCATAGAGAAAAAAGACACAGAAAACTGACAGATGTGCTCCGAGCCTCAGCTTATTACACTCATTCTGTCCACTTGTGATGGAGCAGAACTGGCTCTGCAGACTTCTCCAGCATCACTACAGCACACAGCATTTGGGAAGGGAGTGAACACAAGACCCTGCTGCACTCTGAATAGGGACTGTCTACAACACTTTGTATGAGTCCTTATCAGTGCCTGAGCAGATCCAGTCATTAGAACAATTGTGCAGAGAGCAGAATGTTTTTCTCCCTGTGCACTTAGCTGTCAGTCTCTCAGGACAGGGAAAAGAAACTCCTCCCCCCACGTGGCCCCTTGTGGCCTCTGGGCCCCCCTGTGGCTGCATCCCTTGCAGGGTCAATTATTACGCCCCTGGGCAGACCCCCTAATGTGCCGCCATGCCCCCCCCCCCCAAGCAGAGCGCCAATTTGTAGAGTTCTGACATGTGCACTGTGCATATACAAGCATGCTTTAACTCCAGCTTGCTTCCTCTAGTTTTCCATGCAGCCTCTGAAGTTGGCCACTAGAGCTTAAGCCACACTGTCATGTGACCACAGTGAGCCTGGAGCTGTAATGGCCAGTTTGTAAAGCTGCACAGGACACTAGAGAATGCAAACCAGAGTGAGGACAGGTAGCTATATATGCTACAGCATGCTCCAGAGTGCACTGTGCATATGGGGAACTCCTGCACACATCCCAAGCCTATATCCTCTGTGGATAGGCTGACACCCCCCCCCCCACACACACACACACACGCACACAATTTACACCTAACATTTGTGTGTCGTCAAACAGTTGGCCTATCTGCAGTTGCTGTCACTTATAACGGAAGGAACAACTGATGTGCAGCCCATGTGAAGGTAGTGTCCATGTTTCCATAAGGCTCAGTTCACATCTACACATTTTTACTGAAAGGTTTTTCACTACTAGAGTATGGCTGATCAGTTTTCCATCGTTCAGTGTAAACCAGGTAGGGTTTAGAAAATAAGGGCTTGTAATTATCGATATAGTATAAAGACACACAAAACGGAAAAAATGCATCTTTATTTCCCATAAAAATATTGCCACTCACCATACATTGTACTAGGGACATAAAAGTTGTAGTAACAGGAACAAATGGGCAAAAAAAAATGTGGGTTTTCTCTACAGTACCATTTTTTTGTTTTTAAACTATAATTGCTGAAAAATTAGAAACAATTACATTTTTCAATTATTTTTCTTAACCCCTTTAAAATGAATAGGAAATACAACGATGCTTATCAAAGAGTACTTCACAAAGAAATCCTAATTTTTGGTGAAAAAAAATGTATACAGATAGTTTAGCTGCGACAAGAATATGGGAGGAGCATGATATGGCAGTGGTTACTGTTAATGGTAAAGGGTAAGGTTACCAGAGGAATTCCCTTTGGAAAAGGCACTCACATGACCCAGAGGTCCCCATAAACCTGCTAAAGGAAAATCTGAATCTTTGTCCAACAGTGCATCAGATTCTTATCATAATCTGCCATAGCTGCAGTGCTGGGCAGAAAGAGTTAATCTCTGAGCAGAGGGAGGAGGTGGAAAGGCTATCTGTGCTCACAGGTAGAGACTGGCTGCAGCCACCTCCCACAGCCAACATATTTTAGAGGAAGTCAGTCAGCAATGGCATCTTGTATTTTAATCTGTTACTTTATAATAATTATGGAACTAGAAAGGGATATACCGCAGTTGCAGAGGATTTACAATGTTTTTACGACTATTTTGTATTGTAACATTATCCTGTATTTCGATAACAAACAGGAGCAAAACCAAATACCAACCCAACAAAGAAACCTACAAAGTTGCCCCAACCAATTCCAACCTGGAAACCAAAGCCTAAGCCAACCAGAAAGCCAAAGCTGCCTCCCACTAGAAAGCCAAAGCCGGCTCCCACAAGGAGACCAAGACCTCCTCCAACAGTCACCAGGAAACCAAAACCAACGGATCCTTCGGCAACATCAAGATGCAGCCCAACTTTATCATTTGATGCCGTCACTACGATGAGAAGAGATTTATTGTTCTTTAAGGATGAGTAATTCTTCAAAACCATTTATTTTCATTTATATGTTTTTATTTTCCTAAAAGTTTATTTATATGAAGCTAAGTTGGCAGTGAGCACAGATTGCATTAAAACCTGAGGAGAAATCATCAAGGAGGTTAGAACACCGTTACATACAAAACGGGTCCGTTGGGAGTGGGGATCGCCAGACATCTAATAGACATCTATGGAAAGTATTAGTAATCTGGCTCCCAAATGTTGAGTTGGGTGCCATACTAGTGACCAATCACCTACAGATGTAGCCAATCAGATACTATGTAGGGAACTAATTGAGGAGTCGATCATCTACTATATCGCCAGTTTCTTATGAAACTTTCTTATGAAACTCTCACTGGAAGTATAATAAGTCTGATGGCTCTCAAACTCCTTTCCTTTCCTTTCAAAAGCAGTTTCTAAACGGCAGTATCAAGATGTACTTTATTATTTTCCAAAATCATTCACTGGCAAGGACCTGTAAAAAAACTACTCCGTTATAGCTCAACTGTGCGTTTTTTACAGGTCCTTGCCAGTGAACGATTTTGGAAAATAATAAAGTACATCTTGATAATCCAACATTAGGAGATGGAATAGAGAGATGTCAGATTAAAAATACTTTCTGTGAGTAATAGCTACATATATTTTGTAAATTATATTTTTATCATTGTGGACCTTCAAGTAGCTATGAGCAGACACCTAGTCAGCAAACAATTTTGCATGCAGGAACTAATATTACAAGTTATAATAAATCAATACACTCAAACAGTAACTACAATTCATGGGGCCTCCCAGCGAAATTTTGATGGGGCCCCCAATGTACACACCCCTTCCCTTGCCTCCCCTTGGTGCCCGTCATGGACTTGGGGCCCATCTCACAAGGGTCATAAAACAAGTGTAGCCATCATGATGTTCACACCCATAACAAGTGTAGCCACAAAAACACTGGATCTGATGTATAGTCCCCTGTATCGGAGTAAAGAAGGTGAATAGCTGGGACCCACAACAGCTTTGAGCTGTTCCCCTCTAGTTGCGCCGCTAAGTGCACCTTGGCAAAGAGCCCCTGTCTTAGAAGTGGCTACTGGTAGGGCCTCCTGATACATTTAAAGCGACAGCACATGCAGGGGCCTTTGCATTATCAGTAACTAGCTGATGACCCGGCGTTGCCCGGGTATGTATTTAGCTGGTGTTGGCTCCGTCCACTTTTCCTAACCCTAACACACAAACACTCAATGACCAAGTTTGTGAGCTTTGGGGTCTTTGGCATCAATCATTTGTATATTCCCATAGAAATCAAACAAATCAGATAGGCTGGTTGTGGCTCCGCCCCCTCTAGCATTTGAACCCCAGTCAACCAATGACTGACTGTAGCAGGTTTGAGACATCCGCTATTAGCAGTGTAAAAATGGCAGCAATTTAAATATTCCTCTTGAAAATCAGCAAATGAATGTTGATTGCCTATTATTGGCTCCACCCACTTCCCTGAATATTAATCAGTCACCCAGTGATCATCTGGTCAAAGTTTGAAAACCCTGCCTTTAACAGTGTAAGAATGGCTGCAGTTTAAATTTTCCCAGTAAAAAGTTTTTGGCTCTGCCCACTTTTTTGTAACCTGGACACACAGTCACTCAATTACCAATTTTGTGAGCTTTAGGGTCATTGACATCAATAATTTGTATTTTCCCAGTGAAATGAAACAAATCTGATTGGCTGTGGCTCCGCATCCTTTTCTGAATTTGAACCCCAGTGACCCAATGACCAATTGTACCAGGGTTGAGGCTTGTGCCATTAACAGTGCAAGAATGGCAGCAATTTCAATATTCCCCTTGAAAAACAACAGGTGAATTTTGATTAGCTTTTTTAGGCTCAACCTACTTTTCTGAATATTAATCCCAGTCACCCAGTAACCAACTGTGCAAAGTTTGAGATCCCTGTCATTAACAGTGAAGAAGGGCTGCAGTTTAAATTTTCCCATGGAAATTTGTTTTTGACTCCACCCACTTTTTGTAATCTTGACACACAATGACCAGGTTTTGAGCAACCGGGTTTCTAGCATCAAAATGGTGTGAATTGAAGCATTTTATCCAGCAAAGAAATCTGATTTGCTGTTTGTGGCTCCGCCCCTTTAGTGCATTTGAACCCCAGTCACTTAATGACCGACTGTAGCAGGTTTGAGGCCTCTGCCATTAACCGTGTAAGAATGGCAGCAGTTTTAATATTTCCCTTGAAAAACAATAGGTGTAGGCTCAGCCCATTTTTCTGAATATTAATCCCAGTCACCCAGTGACCAACTGTGTCAAGTTTGAGAACCCTGCCATTAACTGAGTAAGAATAACTGCAGTTTATATTTTCGCAAGTAAAAAAATTAGTTGTTTTTGGCTTTGCCCACTATTTCTAACCTTGACATACAGTCACTCAATGACCAAGTTTATGAGCTTTGGGGTCCTTGGCATCAATAAGTTGCAATTTCCCATCGAAATTAATCAAATCTGATTGGCTGTTTATGGCCCATTCCTTTTTAAAGGGGAACTTCAGCCTAAACAAACATACTGTTATTAAGTTACATTAGTTATGTTTATTAGTATAGATAGGTAATATAATCTTTTACCCACCCTGTTTTAAAAGAACAGGCAAATGTTTGTGATTCATGGGGGCTGCCATCTTTGTCATGGGGGCAGCCATCTTTTTGGTTGAAAGGAGACGACAGGGAGCATGAGACACAGTTCCAACTGTCCTGTGTCCTGATAACCTCTCCCAGCTGCACACACTAGGCTTCAAATGTCAAATTCAAAATGTAAAAGAAAAAAAAAATTGCACAGAAACAGCAGAACGAGAACAACAACATCAGAAATCCCATCATGCTTTGCACAGCATAAGGGGAAAACTGCCCGGGCAGTTTTCTTCTGTGCAGCTAAAAATGAGGCTTGTATAAGAGAAACAAAGTTCTGATGCTGTGAAACTGTTAAAGAAACACCAGGCCTTTTCAGTGCTGCTGAGGTGATTTTTAGTCTGGAGGTTCACTTTAAAGAGAACCCGAGGTGTGTTTAAAGGGAAGGTTCAGGGTGGCTCTTAAAAAAATAAAAATGCCCATCCACTTACCTGGGGCTTCCTCTAGCCGTGGGCAGCCAGGACGTGCCCTCGGCGCCGCTCCGTAGGCTCCCGGTCCCCTCCGGTGGCCGACCCGACCTGGCCAGGCCAGCTGCCAGGTTGGGCTCTTCTGCGTTTCAAAATGCGCCTCACGGGGGACGTCCTCGGACGTCCTCCGGGCTGTACTGCGCAGGCGCAGAACTACTGCGCCTGCGCAGTACAGCCCGGAGGACGTCCGATGACGTCAGCGCGCCCCCGTGAGGAGCATTTTGAAACGCAGAAGAGCCCAACCTGGCAGCCGGCCTGGCCAGGTCAGGTCGGCCACCGGAGGGGACCGGGAGCCTGCGGAGCGGCGCCAAGGGCACGTCCTGGCTGCCCACGGCTGGAGGAAGCCCCAGGTAAGTGGATGGGCATTTTTATTTTTTTAAGAGCCACCCTGAACCTTCCCTTTAAAGAATGTTATCTGCATACAGAGGCTGGATCTGCCTATACAGCCCAGCCTCTGTTGCTATCCCAAACCCCCCTGCACTCTGCAATCCCCCATAAATCACAGCCGTGCTGTGAGGCTGTGTTTACATCTGTAGTGTCAATCTCGGCTGCTCCCCCGCCTCCTGCATAGCTCCAGTCCCTGCCCCCATCCCTTCCCTCCAATCAGCAGGGAGGGAAGGGATGCAGGCGGGGACCGGAGTTCTGCAGGAGGCGGGGAGAGCAGCAGACTGACACTATAAAGATAAACACAGCCAGCTCTGACAAGCTGTTTGTCAGCAGCGTGGCTGTGATTTATGAGGGATTGCAGAGTGCAGGGGGACCTTAGGGGGGTTTGGGATAGCAACAGAGGCTGGGCTGTATTGGCAGATCCAGCCTCTGTATGCAGATAACATTCTTCAAACCCACCTCAGGTTCTCTTTAAGATTTAAAACCCCAGTCTCTCAGTGACTGACTGTACCAGATTTGAGGCCTCTGCCATTAAGAGTGTATGAAGGACAGCAATGTAAATATCCCCCTTGAAAATCAATAGGTGAGTTTTGATTGGCTGTTGTAGGCTCCGCCCACTTTCCTGAGTATTAATCCCAGTCATCCAGTGACCAACTGTGTCAAGTTTGAGAACCCTGCCAATAACAGAATGGCTGAAATCTAACAAATCTGATTGGCTGTTTATGGCTCCACCCCCTTTAGTGAATTTGGACCCCCGTCACCCAATGACTGTTTTAGGTTTGAGGCCTCTGCCATTAACAGTGTAAGAATGGTAGCAATGTAAATATTCCCCTTGAAAATCAATAGATGAATTTTGATTGGCTGTTGTAGGCTCCACTCACATTTCTGAATGTCAATCTAAGTGACCCAGTCAAGTTTGAGAACCCTGCCATTTACAGTGTAAGAATGGCTGCAGTTTATATTTTTCAATGTAAAAAGTTAGTTGTTTTTGGCTTCACCCACTATTTCTAACCTTGACATACAGTCACTCAATGACCAGGTTTATGAGCTTTGGGGCCATTGACATCAATAAGTTGCAATTTCCCACTGAAATTAAACAAATCTGATTGGCTGTTTGTGGCACGCCCCCTTTTCAGAATTTAAACACCAGTCTCCAGTGACTGACTGTACCAGATTTGAGGCCTCTGCCATTAAGAGTGTAAGAATGGGCAGCAATGTAAATAATCCCCTTGAAAATCAATCAATCTCAGTCACCCCATGACCAACTGTGCCAAGTTTGAGAACACTGCCATTAACAGTGTAAGAATGGTTGCAGTTTATATTTTCCCATGTAAAAAATGTAGCTGTTGGCACCGCCCACTTTTTATAACCTTGACATACAATCACTCCATTACCAAATTTATGAGCTTTGGGGTCCTTGGCATCAATAATTTGTATATTCCCATTGAAATTAAACAAATCTGATTGGCTGTTTGTGGCTCTGCCCCCTTTCTGAATTTGAACTCCAGTCACCCAGTGACCAACTGTACCAGGTGTGAGGCACTCGCTATTAACAGTGTAAGAATGGCAGCAATTTAAATATTCCCCTTGAAAATCAACAGGTGAATTTTGATTAGCTGTTGTTGGCTCCACCCATTTTCCTGAATATTAATTCCAGTCACCCAGTGACCAACTGTGCAAAGTTTGTGTGACAACTCTGCCATTAACAGTGTAAGAATGGCTGCAGTTTATATTTTCCTAGTGAAAGTTGTTTTTGGCTCTGCCCACTTTTTGTAACCTTGACGCACAGTCACTCAATTACCAAGTTTGTGAGCTTTCAGGTTCCTGGCATCAAAAATGTGTGAATGGAAGCAGTTTATCCAGCAAGGAAATCTGATTGGCTGTTTGTGGCCCCACCCCTTTAGTGAATTTGGACCCCAGTCACCCAATGACCGACTGTAGCAAGTTTAAAGCCTCTTCCATTAACATAGTATGAATAGCAGCAGTTTAAATATTCCCTTTGAAAATGAATAGGTGGATTTTAATTGGCTGTTGTAGGCCCCACCCACTTTCCTGAATCCTAATCTCATTCACCCAGTGACCAAGTGTGGCAAGTTTGAGAACTCTGTGATTAACAGTTTAAGAATGGCTGCAGTTTACATTTTCCCATTAAAAATGAATGGCTGGAATTTGATTGGCTGTTTTATGCTCTGCCAACTTTTCCTGGATTTGTAACCTCGGTCACCAAGTGACCAACTGTGCCAAGTGTGGGGACTCTGGCTTGATTACTGGGAGAATGGTAGCCTTTTCCATTGATATGAATGGGTGAAATCTGATTTGCTGTTTGTAGCTCCGCCCAGGTGTGCAGGGGGGGGGACACAAGACCCCCAGAACATATAATCCCAGGTAGTAAGGGATCTGTGTACCAAGTTTCGTTCAAATCAGTCAAGCCGTTTTCTAGTGATCGCGGCACGCGCACACACACACACACACACACACACACACACACACACACACACACACACACACACACACACACACACACACACACACCACACACCACACACCACACACCACACACCACACACACACCACACACACACCACACACACACCACACACACACCACACACACACCACACACCACACACCACACACCACACACACACCACACACACACCACACACACACCACACACACACCACACACACACCACACACACACACCACACACACACCACACACACCACACACACCACACACACCACACACACCACACACACACACCACACACAAGAAATCAGCCAATTCTAGAATTGGCCGGCCGTTTCTAGAACTGGCCGATTTGACGTCGGCCAAAGTCCAAAATGCTGGGAATTTCTGACATTGGCCGGCCAGTTCTAGAAACGGCCAAAGTCAGTCGGCCAAAGTCCAAAACGCACAAATCCCAGAACATCCTGGGTCCTGTCCAGCACCATGAATGGCACTCGGAACTTCCTCTCTGCTCTGAAAGATACACAACAGCATAATAACCTTCACAGGAAAAAAAAAAGTTCTTTGTCACAGCTAATACACAATCCTGCAACAAATCAGCAGCGTGTCTACTTCTTCACGGAAGCAGGCAAATTTGTTATCATCCTGCGCTTTAAAATTAGCTGCTCTGCCGTGGCAGTCGAGTGACACAGGGGAGAGATCAAATTACAGTGGTGATTAGTCATGGCTGGGTGCGCTTCTCTGAATGCTTTGCATGGCTGGGGACTTTTCTGGGTGCTTTGCATAGCTGGGAGTGCTTTGCATGGCTGGGGGGGGGGGGGGGGGGCTTCGCTGGGCACTTTGCATTGCTGGGGGTGTTTTGATGGGGGCTTTGCATGATAAATTACGTCCGTTTTCGTAATTAAAATAACTTTCTATAGCAAACCCGAAATTTTGCATTAACCTCCCTGGCAGTATGCCCGAGCTGAGCTCGGGCTATGCCGCCGGGAGGCACCGGTCAGGCCCCGCTGGGCCGATTTGCATCATTTTTTTTTGTTACACGCAGCTAGCACTTTGTTAGCTGCGTGTAACCTCCGATCGCCGCCGCTACCCGCCGATCCGCCGCTATACCCGTCGCCGCAGCCGCCCCCCCCCCCCAGACCCCGTGCGCTGCCTGGCCAATTAGTGCCAGGCAGCGCTGTGGGGTGGATCGGATTCCCCTTTGACGTCACGACGTCGATGACGTCGGTGACGTCATCCCGCCCTGTCGCCATGGCGACGGGGGAAGCCCTCCAAGAGATCCCGTTCTTTGAACGGGATCTCTTGATCTCCGTTCGCCGAAGGCGTTCGGAGTGGCTGGGGGATGCCGCTTTCATGTCTCGCTACATGAAAAAAAAAATAAAAAAAATTAAAAAAAGGTATTTGCTGCCCCCTGGCGGATTTTAACAAACCGCCAGGGAGGTTAAACACGAATTTGCGCCGAAATACGAAATTACGTGATGAAAATTTTGCTTACAGAATTCGGAATTACAATTTGAATGGCAATCACAAAATTACAAATTCGCGACGTAGTGGCAAAATTGGCATCCGTAATTACAGAAACACGAAATTACGCAAATTTCATCTCAACACTAAGTATTATTCACTATTAAGGTCAAGATCAATTTATAACACATCAATACATTCTAATTTGTATAACTCACTATCTATTTTTTCACTCAAGCACGTTTTGGAGAAAAAGTGCACGGACACGTGAGGTTGACACCATCCCCATCAATTTAGTGTGGCAAGGCTTGGGTAGGATTGATGCGGCCTATGAGTTTACAGATAGAGATATTGTCTATTTCTTCAAAGGTGAGACATCCCTGAGTTTCATTATCTTATATCCATTATTAGAAATGTAATTACATAGGAGGACTTCCAAAGTTAGCAACAAGGATTGCAGTAGTGTTTGTGTTTGGGAATTTTCAGTATATTTCTTTATCTGTGCTCAGTGGTCCTTCCCACCAAACAGGGCCTGAACCTTAACCAGTAAGGAGATTCCCTTTCACTTTATAGATTCTCGTTCTGCATTAGACTCTAGCAAGGGTGGTGGAAGTCTTTTTGGCCCTGATTATCCCCATCATTACTTATTTGAGACCTAGTCGTGGATTATTGGTATATTTCTGCAGAAGTGATCCTCTCAGGATTCATTAGAACCACTGACTGTGAAACTCCTGCTGAAGGCTACATATTCCATTGAGGCAAAGGAAGATTACCATGTTTCCCTCAAAAATAAGACAGTGTCTTATGTTAATTTTTGCTCCAAAAAAATGTGCTAGGGCTTATTTTCAGGGGACGTCTTATATTTTTATGTCCACGAGTTCCTGTGCTGTGTGTCCTCCTGCCTTCCCTACTGTGCCACCTCTTCCTCTGCTGGATCCACCTCTTGTGTGCCCCCCTTGTACCTTTTAGTGTCCTCCTGGTGTCCCCCTCTGTCGCTGTGTCCACCTCTATCCCCTGTCCTCCTGTGTCCCATGTTCCCCTGTATCCTCCGTTGTGTCCTCATGGTGTCCCTCGTGTCCTCCAGTGTCCCCTTACATCTTCCTCTTACCCCCAGCTTTATTCTGCACTGTCCCCCATGTCCTCTGATGTCCCCATGCATCCTCTTCTTTACCCCAGCTCAATGCTGCTGTGTCCCTGAACTGCAGTCTATGGGGAAGATGTACGGCAACTTGTGTTATTACTGGAGTTGATGATCTTGCAGGGACCATGGCTCCATTATTGGGCCAATCACTGCACTCACTGAGTAGCAGCGAGCGTAGTGATTTGCCCAATGATGGAGCCATGGTTCCGCACGCGAGACCATGGGCTCCATTAACAATACAAGATGCCATACTTTTTCCCCTTAGTGCACCTTGGGCTTACTTTCGGGTGGGGCTTCTATTTCAAGCAGGCTTTAAATTCCTGCTAGGGCTTGCTTATGTGGAATGACTTTATTATGGGGAAACATGGTAAATTAACTTTTGCTCCAAATGACGCATTAGGACATATTTTTAGGGGATGTGTTATTTTTCCATGAACACACATCTACATTTATTCTTTATAAAAAGATTAAAAAAAATCAACATTTATTCAAATATGGTTATGCCATCACATTATGGAACATCATCATAACTCTCTAAAAACTCTGAATTCCATAATGAATTTCTTGTGATTCCATTTCTTTTTTCCATGTTGAACAATAGAGTACTGGTTTAGGGCACTGCCTTTGACATGGGAGACCAGGGTTCAAATCCTGGCTAGGTAAAATACCTATTCAGTAAGGAGTTCAAGGCAAGACTCCCTAACACTGCAGGGTGGCCTCCTGAGTGCGTCCCAGTGACTGCAGCTCTTGAGCGCTTTGAGTCCAACAGGAGAAGAGCGCTATAGAAATGTTCGGATTATTATTATATTTACCAAGATCCCGGTACTTGCCAGCCCTTATTGCTTTGGGTCTTGAGTGTGATTCTTTTGGGGTTGTGTGCTTTGCTTGGTGAAGGGTTTATCTGTCTTGCTGCATTGGTAATTGCGATTTTACTTTTTTTACATGTATACTCTAGCTGACTGGACACTTTTAAATCGACTTTTTTTTATCAGCTTAAACTAGGACTTATTTTTGGAGTAGGCCTTATTTTTCAAGCATCCTCAAAATTTCAAAAATGAATGTTAGGGCTCATTTTTGGGATCGGTTTAGTTTCAGGGAAACAGAATATAAACGTATCTTCAAATCCCAACTAAATCTAAAATTGAACAAGTTAAACTTTTTACCCTGGGGTTAAAATGTTAAACATTTTCTATACATTTTCATAGGGCCACAGTACTGGGCTACAACTGGTTTCACAATGCTTCAGGGATATCCCAAACCCATTACCAATTTTGGATTTCCAAGTTCTGTGAAGAAAATAGATGCTGCCATGTTTCGAAAAGAAGAGAGGAAGGCTATTTTCTTTGTGGATGAGAACTACTGGAGGTCAGTAGATGAAGCTCTACATTACTTGTATACTTACACTCATTGGGCCCCGTCCAATTTATTTTTTTCTCATAGGTAATAATTTTACACCATATCAATTAAATGCCTTTTAGGCCACCATCAAGCAAGAAAATACTATTTGGTACTTTTGTTACTTTTTCTATTGCATAGTGTTGAAAAATTATTTTGAATGGAAGATGAAAAATTATCTCCTAGGAGAAAAAGTAAATTAAATCAGGCCCTTGGTTGTCTACATAGGAGTTGCTATAGTGTATTTTCACTTGTGCGTATTATTATGAATTGCTCTGGTACAGTTGTGCTCAAAAGTTTACATACTCTGACAGAATGTATGATTTCTTAACCATTTTTCATAGAATAGGAATGAAAACACAAATTTTTCTTTCATTCATGGTTAGTGGTTGGCTGAAGCCAGTTATTGTCAAAAAACTGTGTTTTAAATTGGAATCACTACACAAACTACTCAAATGATGACCAAACGTTTATACAACCCAGTTCCTAATTTCATGTATTGCTTTGCCACCCTTTAACATCAATCACAGCTTGAAGTCTTTTGTGGTAGTTTGTGGATGAGGCTCTTTATCTCCACAGCAGATGGTAAAGCTGCCCATTCTTCCTTGCAAAAAGCCTCCAGTTCCCATAAATTCTTGGGCTGTCTTACATGAACTGAACCGTTGAGGTCTTCTCAGAGTGGCTTAATGATATTGAGGTCAGGAGACTAAGATGACCACACACCAGAATCTTCGCTTTATGTTGCTGTAGCCAATGACAAGCCGACTTGGCCTTGTGTTTTGGATCATTTGTCATGTTGGAACTTGGAATGTCCAAGTGCATCCCATGCTCAGCTTCCTGGTTGATGAGTGCAAATTGTCCTCCAGTATTTTCCTGCTTTTATATTGCCATCAATTCTGACCGAATTTCTGGTGCCTTTGTATCTTACACATTCCCAAAACATAAGCAATCCACCACCATGTTTCACAGAAGGAATGGTGTACCTTTCATCATATAGGTCTTTTTGACTCCTCTCCAAATGTAATGTGTGGGCCTGTAGACACTGAAAATTGCCAAGTGCAATTGCAAATGCAGTGCGACGCGATTGCGATTTTTAATTAAAATTCTACTTGTGATTTTTGTGCATTTGCGATGCAATTGCGATTTTGCTGAGGCTATCTTTCCCTATGATTTTAAAAAACGTAGCGCAATGCAGCCAGTGTGTACAGACCCTTATGGTTGTGGCCAAAAAGTTCAATTTTAGCCACTCCAAATTACTTTGTGCCTGGTTTGAGGATTGTCTCTGTGCTGTTTGGCATATTGTAAGTGGTATTCTTTGTGGCATTTGCGTAGTAATGACTTTCTTCTAGCAACCCGACTATGCAGCCCATCTTTTTCCAAGTGCCTTCTTATTGTGCTTCTTGAAACTACCACACCACATTTTTTCAGAGGGTCCAGAATCGCACTTGAAGTTATGTGTGGGTTTTTCCTTGCATCCCAAACAATTTTTCTGTCAGTTGTGGCTGAAATTTCAGTTGCTCTACCTGACCGTGGTTTGGTTTCAACAGGACCCATAATTTTCCACTTCAGTTTAAACACTGCTGATTGAAATTTTTAATTCCTTGGATATTTTCTTATATCCCTTACCTGATTTACAGGCAGGATTTATACCTTTTCCACCCCTAGGCCAAGTATGAAGAGGCTCTCCTTCCATGTGCCACAGCACTCCTCCCATTCCATGTGCAGCCCCTCTTCCATGTGTAATATCCATGTACTGCAGACATTTTCTTTCATGTACAACTCCCTTGGGCATCGGCTTCCCTTTTTCATGTGTTTCTTCCCATTTGCAGCCATCTATTTTATATGTAGCAACCCCTATTTGACACCCTGGTGCCCCCTTGGGCTGCTGCCACCCAAGGCTCGGGCCTTTGTGACCTTTCCAGAAGTCTAGGCCCTGGTGTCCAGGGAATGTATAGGTAGGTCTAAAAATCGAACAAAGTTACCTGAATCTACATGTGTTTTAGAGGCCCCAAGGAAAGCCAGTTATTTTACATTTTTTATTGCATCCAAATTGATGGCGGCTCCTCTGACAGTGATATTACTTTGATGTCTTATTCAGCTTTGATCACTCCAAAAATAAAATGGACCCCAGTTCTCCTAGAAAGATTACAGATGGGTTTCCTGGGATTGGGAAGAAGGTGGAGGCTGCATTCCAGAATATCGGTGAGTAATGTTTCTGGATCATAATTTAGTTCTTCTCCAATCTCCAGCCCATGGAGGGTCAAGGTCCTATATCATGCTGTGTGCAATATCTACAAGAGAAATATATAACAGGGAGATGTGCAAGAGCATTACCTTGACAAGAAATGATCCCTAATCTTCAAGGGTGATAATAGTAATATTTTTGCATACCTACAGTAATTCTACTAGTCTATTATTTTTATTGCTATCTTTTATTTATACAATGTCAACATATTATGCAATCAAAGAGTGTAGATGTAATCATTCTGTAAAGACCTTACATGAGGGAAGGACAGGTATTAGGGGGTGTGGTCCATTCAGATGCAAACCAATGCTAACCTCTTGAACTCATGATCATACTGTATGTGCATCAACCTGTAACACAGTCATCGATTAAATCCACTAAACAGAATGCAAATGGGGGCTATTAATTTTTGAAATAGAGAGAAAAATGTATTTGAATATTATGGAGCACTAAGGCCTATTGGATCATAATGATCGAATCTGGCAGATATTGATGCCACAACATGGCCACTCGGTTGATCATATGATTGCCTTCTGGCTGAAATCAGTCGAACAGATCGATCAGGCATACTGGAAAATCTCGGTTGTAAGGGATTGATCAGGTGCTTGGTGATAACAGCATTCAGTTTTCCGATGACCAATGGACCCCCGGCCAGTGTCCCCCCGCCAGTCTCCAGTGTCTTTTTGAATTGTCACCGCAAGTGCTTATGCCCCGTGACATCAGAAAATGTACTGACGCAATTACATGGGACACGTACACGTGGTACAGGTGGTCACGCTGACAATTAAAAGAGACGTAGGACACTTTTTTTCAAAATGACCTAGTAGTTTTTGGAGAAATTGCAAAGAAAAAACAGTTTAAAAAACATTTTTCCTTTGCATTTTTAAAATCGATTTTCTTCAAAACTACAAGGTCTTTTTGAAAAAAATTAGTTTTCACTTACGGTATACCCACTATTCTCCTTAACATATGTAGCGATTGTGATGACAATGGCATATATGGGGGCTTTGCAATTCACCGCAAAAGTCGGCACAAAATTAAGTAAAAATTATGCAAAATTATGAATAATTACACAAAATCAATTGAATTTACAAATTGTAATTACGTATGGGTGTAATTGCGATAATTTACGTGAAATGTTGTGTAATCGTAATTAGCTGATTACAATCAATTAAATACTAAAAATATTTATTGGTCTGACTTTGTCTCCCAGATTACCTGTACTTTGCTAAAGGTGCTAACCAGATTGAATACAGTCCAAGGAGGCAGCGCGCTCTCCGTAATATCGCCAACTACAGATGGCTGAACTGTGACTGAAGAGTCGGGAATGTATTCAGACCACAGAAAGCCCAGAGCAATGATTATTACAGACTTATCTCTGAACAGTAATAGAACCCAACTCCTGAGATACACGTGTTTTCCTCATCCTGTGTAGGCACTAGAGAGGGTCAATAAAATGCGAATAATTTTGTTTTGCGTGTAAATTTAATGCATATTTAGTCTATAGCCTGTAATTGGGCCAATCAGAATCAGCAGAAAGGGAATTTGATTGGGCTAATTCTAATCCACATACAATCTGCCTTAACATTGAATGCACATTGGAATGACTGGTATTTCAGCCCCCTCCGGCCTGATCCCTCCCTTGACATCCCCTGCCACCTCTCAGTTCATGCGAAATCGGCCTGGTAAGTTTTCCAGTCAGCGCAAGCGTAGACTGACAGCGCGCGCTCTGCCATCACGCAGAGCAGTTTTTGTCTGAGCAGTAGTACTGTGCAGGGACAGAACATTCCCAGTGACGGGAGCGTGATTGGGGCACGCACGCGGCCAGGCCACACATGCGCACATGGCCCTGACTGGACAACTTACTGGGGCCGATTGTAGAGGAAGGGAGAGGCGGCGGAGGGCTTCAAGGGGGGCAATCAGACCAGAGGGGGCTGGAGGAAACCCCAGGTATGTATACATTTTCTCTCCTGCCCCATCTCAGGTTTACTTTAAGGATGACACATACACTATTGTAAGGATCACGTGCGTCATTTGAAGGCAATGTTTGAATTATTATTGCAATACAAGGGGAAAGGAAGTCAACTGTGATATGATAAACAGTTGTTATCATACTGACATGTAAAATTCAATGCTTTTACAAAATAAATAAAATAAAAAGAATAATACTGTATATAACCTGTCGACATTTGGTTTATTTGTTCTGTAATCTTCTTTTCTTAAATAAATGATATAAATTAATATGGCCTATTTCCAAATTCTTAGTATTGATGGGGTTGAACCTGCCTATATTGTGCCCTTTCTCCATATAACTATTTTGATTCATTCCCTTGTGAATTTTCTCACCTTATCTGTTTATTTCATT
This sequence comes from Hyperolius riggenbachi, assembly GCF_040937935.1. Taxonomy (NCBI): domain Eukaryota; kingdom Metazoa; phylum Chordata; class Amphibia; order Anura; family Hyperoliidae; genus Hyperolius; species Hyperolius riggenbachi. The sequence goes on from NC_090647.1 coordinate 66,349,036, forward strand.
AAGGATCTCTTTTTATCCGCCTTAACTTATTTACTACAAGCTGATGACCCAGTGTTGCCCGGGTATGTATTTGGCTGGTGTTCGCTCTGCCCACTTTTTCTAACCCTAACACACAATTACTCAATTATTCAATGACCAAGTTTGTGAGCTTTGGCATCAATAATTTGTATATTCCCATAGAAATTGAACTAATCCGATTGGCAGTTTGGGACTCGCCCCTCTCCAGCATTTGAACCCCAGCCACCCAATGACCAACTGTAGCAGGTTTGAGGCATCTGCTATTAACAGTGTAAAAATGGCAGCAATTTAAATTTTCTCCTTTAAAATCAACAGGTGAATTTTGATTGGTTATTATAGGCTCCACCCACTGCCCTGAATATTAATCTCGGTCACCCAGTGACCATCTGGGCAAAGTTTGAGAGCCCTGCCTTTAACAGTGTAAGGATGCCTGCAATTTATATTTTCCCAGTGAAATGTGGCTGTTTGTGGCTCTGCCCCCTTTTCTGAATTTGAACCCCAGTGACCCAGTGACCCAGGTTTGAGGCTTGTGCCATTAACAGTGCAAGAATGGCAGCAATTTTAAGATTCCCTTTGAAAATCAACAGGTGAATATTGATTGGCTTTTTTAGGCTCCACCAACTTTTCTGATTATTAATCCCAGTCACCCAGTAACCAGCTGTGCAAAGTTTGAGAACCCTGCCATTAACAGTGAAGAAGGGCTGTAGTTATATTTTCCCAGGGAATTTGTTTTTGGCTCTGCCCTCTTTTTTGTAACTTGGACACACAGTCACTCAATGACAAAGTTTGTGAGCTTTCGGGTCCTTGGCATCAAGAAAAACAAATCTGATTGGCTGTTTGTGGCTCCACCCCTTTTCGGAATTTGAACTCCAGTGACCCAATGATCAACTGCACCAGGTGTGGGGCTTGTGCCATTGACAGTGCATGAATGGCAGCAATTTTAATATTCCCCTTGAAAATCAACAGGTGAATACTGATTGGATTTTTCAGACTCAACCCACTTTTCTGAATATTAATCCCAGTCACCCAGTAACCAACTGTGCAAAGTTTGAGAACCATTCCATTAACATCGAAGAAGGGCTGCAGTTTACATCTTCCCAGGGAAATCTGTTTTTGACTCCACCCAGTTTTTGTAACCTTGACACAGTCCCTCAATGACCAAGTTTGTGAGCTTTTGGGTTCCTAGCATCAAAATTGTGTGAATAGAAGCAGTTTATCCAGCAAAGAAATCTGATTGGCTGTTTGTGGCTCCGCCCCTTTAGTGAATTTGAACCCAAGTCACTTAATGGCGACTGTAGCAGGTTTGAGGCCTCTGCCATTAACAGTGTAAGAATGGCAGCAGTTTTAATATTCTCCTTGAAAATCAATAGGTGAATTTTGATTGGCTGTTGTAGGCTCCAGCTACTTTTCTGAATATTGATCCCAGTCACCCAGTGACCAACTGTGTCAAGTTTTAGAACCCTGCCATTAACCGTGTAAGAATGGCTGCAGTTTATATTTTCCCATGAAAAAAGTTAGTTGTTTTTGGCTCCGCCCACTGTTTCTAACCTTGACATACAGTCAGTCAATGACCAAGTTTATGAGCTTTGGAGTCCTGGCATCAAAATTGTGTGAATGGAAGCAGTTTATCCAGCAAAGAAATCTGATTGGCTGTTTGTGGCTCCACCCCTTTAGTGAATTTGAACCCAAGTCACTTAATGGCGACTGTAGCAGGTTTGAGGCCTCTGCCATTAACAGTGTAAGAATGGCAGCAGTTTTAATATTCTCCTTGAAAATCAATAGGTGAATTTTGATTGGCTGTTGTAGGATCCAGCTACTCTTCTGAATATTAATCCCAGTCACCCAGTGACCAACAGTGTCAAGTTTGAGAACCCTGCCATTAACAGTGTAAGAATGGCTGCAGTTTATATTTTCCCATGTAAAAAGTTAGTTGTTTTGGGCTCCCCCCACTGTTTCTAACCTTGACATACAGTCACTCAATGACCAAGTTTATGAGCTTTGGGGTCCTTGGCATCAATTAGTTGCATTTTCCACTAAAATTAAACAAATCTGATTGACTGTTTGTTTTCATAATTTAAACCCCTGTGTCCTAGTGACTGACTGTACCAGATTTGAGGCATCTTCCATTAACCACCCTGGCGTTCTATTAAGATCGCCAGGGCGGCTGCGGGAGGGTTTTTTTTTAATTAAAAAAAAACTATTTCATGCAGCCAACTGAAAGTTGGCTGCATGAAAGCCCACTAGAGGGCGCTCCGGAGGCGTTCTTCTGATCGCCTCCGGCGGCCAAAAGTAACACGGAAGGCCGCAATGAGCGGCCTTCCGTGTTTTGCTTACTTCATTGCCATGGCGACGAGCGGAGTGACGTCATGGACGTCAGCCGACGTCCTGACGTCAGCCGCCTCCGATCCAGTCCTTAGCGCTGGCCGGAACTATTTGTTCCGGCTGCGCAGGGCTCAGGCGGCTGGGGGGACCCTCTTTTGCCGCTGCTCGCGGCGGATCGCCGCAGAGCAGCGGCGATCAGGCAGCACACGCGGCTGGCAAAGTGCCGGCTGCGTGTGCTGCACTTTATTTGATCAAAATCGGCCCAGCAGGGCCTGAGCTGAGCTCGTCCATACCGCTAAGGTGGTTAAGAGTGTAAGAATGGCAGCAATGTAAATATTCCCCTTGAAAATCAATAGGTGAATTTTGATTGGCTGTTGTAGGCTCCACCCACTTTCCTGAATATTAATCCCAGTCATCCAGTGACCAACTGTGTCAAGTTTGAGAACCATGCCAAGAACAGAATGGCTGAAATCAATCTAACAAATCTGATTGGCTGTTTGTGGATCCACCCCCTTTAGTGAATTTGGACCTCAGTCAATGACTGACTGTATCAGGTTGGTCATTAACATGGAAAGTATAGTAGCAATGTAGATATTCCCCTTGAAAATCAACAGGTGAATTTTGATTGGCTGTTGTAGGCTCCACCCGGTTTACTGAATATTAATCCCAGTCACCCAGTGACCAACTGTGCAAAGTTTGAGAACCCTGCCACTAACAGTGTAAGAATGGCTGCAATTTATATTTGACCAGTGAAATTTGTTTTTGGCTCCATCCACTTTTTGTAACCTTGACACACAGTCACTCAATGACCAAGTTTGTGAGCTTTCAGGCTCCTGGCATCAAAAATGTGTGAATGGAAGCAATTTATCCAGCAAGGAAATCTGATTGGCTGTTTGTGGCCCCACCCCTTTAGTGAATTTGGACCCCAGTCACCCAATGACCGATTATAGCAAGTTTGAAGCCTCTGCCATAAACTGTGTAAGAATGACAGCAGTTTAAATATTTCCCTTGAAAATCATTAGGTGACTTTTGTTTGGCTGTTATAAGCTCCACCCACTCTCCTGAACCTTAACCACTTCACCACTGAGGGGTTTTACCCCCTGAGCACCAGAGCAATTTTCACCTTTCAGCGCTCCTTCCATTCATTCGTCTATAACTTTATTATTACTTATCGCAATGAAATTAACTATATCTTGTTTTTTTCGCCACCAATTAGGCTTTCTTTAGGTGGGACATTATGCCAAGAATTATTTTTTTCTAAATGTGTTTTAATGGGAAAATAGGAAAAATGTGGGGAAAAAAATAATTATTTTTCAGTTTTCGGCCATTATAGTTTTTAAATAATGCATGCTACTGTAATTAAAACCCATGAAACGTATTTGCCCTTTTGTCCCGGTTATAAAACCATTTAAATTATGTCCCTATCACAATGTTTGGCGCCAATATTTTATTTGGAAATAAAGGTGCATTTTTTTCAGTTTTGCGTCCATCCCTAATTACAAGCCCATAGTTTATAAAGTAACAGTGTTATACCCTCTTGACATAAATATTTAAAAAGTTCAGTCCCTAAGGTAACTATTTATGTATTTTTTTTAATTGTAAATTTTTTAATTTTTTTTTAATTACAAAAAAAAAAAATGGGGAGTGTGGGAGGTAATGAGTTAATTTTATGTGTAAAAGTCATTTATTTGCATGTGAAAAATGTGTAGGGTGTAGTTTACTATTTGGCCACAAGATGGCCACAGTAACTTTTTGTTTTGATGCGACCTCCAAGCTTCCGGAAGGAAGCTTGGAGGAAGAATAAGGAGGCTGGACACGTGAGTTTTTTCTCACAATGATCGTGCTGCCCATAGGAGAGCAGCTGATCATTGCGGGGCTTAGATCAACGAACTGGAATGGATTTTCCCGTTCATTGATCTCTGGGCGAGCGGGCGGCGGCGTGTTTACTAGCGGCGGGCGGCGTGTTTACGAGCGGGAGCGCGGGCAGCGTCGGGAACGCGGAAAGTACGTGTTTCTCCGTCCCTGGTTTTTAAAGGATGGAAAAAGGGGCGGAGAAATACGTACGGGGTAAAGTGGTTAATCTCATACACCCAGTGACTAAGTGTGCCAAGTTTGATAATCCTGCGATTAACAGTCTAAGAATGGCTGCAGTTTACATTTTTCCACTAAAAATTAATAGCTGAAATTTTATTGGCTGTTTTATACTCCGCCCACTTTTCCTGGATTTGTAACCTCTGCCACCAAGTGACCAACTGTGCCATGTGAGGGGACTCTGGCTTGATTACTGTGAGAATGGCAGCCTTTTACATTTTTTCCATTGACATGAATGGGTGAAATCTGATTTGCTATTTTTAGCTCCGCCCAGGTGTGCAGGGGGGACGTGAGACCCCCAGAACCTATCATCCCAGGTAGTAAGGGATCTGCGTACCAAGTTTCGTTCAAATCAGTCAAGGCGTTTTCAAGTGATCGCGGCACATACACACACACACATATACATACTGTACATCCGATTTTATACATATAGATTTTGATTATATTATTTATCTCACTTTAAACTGTCTTAACTCATGAATGGGGCTTATTCACAAAGCTTTTCTGTTGAATTATCTCACCGTACTTAGTAACTCACAATTTCTCTCTCCTTAAAAGATTTAACTCATGATTTATCTCTACTGTCTGTTAATCTCATGCATTATCTCTCCTTACAGTTAAGGTAAAAAATAAGAACGTTTTGCCAATCAACCCCATTGTTCCTTATATGATTTACTCTATAAATCATCTCTCCTTATAGTCGAGGTGAAAATACGGTGAGATAATTCATGAGATGATACATGGAAAGCAATCCTATTTTGTGCTTGGAACTCTGAGACATCCTGCATGGCCGTGACATAAGCTGACACAGACTTTGCTTTAAGAAAGGGTTAAATGTAAAGTTCTTTGCATTTCTGATGCCCGGCACTTGGAAACTGCATGGTGGCAGATATCTGGGTGTTTGTTGTAGGCAAAGGATTACAGTGCAGCTAGCACTGCCTCTCAGATTGGTGGCTCATAAATTCTGGTCCTGAATGTTGGATAATCTAGGTGCTGGATGGGGATATGAACATGTACACCGCCGGTGATTTGGAAGGCTGGGAAAGCTGAATGACGGCTCACCATGCTGCCGCTCAAATTCCCGGCGGCGTTAAATACTATTCCCCCTCTGAGTTGTAGCAACTCGGAGGGAGGAGTAATTCAGGTTCGACAATCGCTGGATCCCCAAATTACTCTTGCACGGGGTGCGTTTTTTAGCACTAGTGCTATAGCGGTGCGCCCAGTTTCGGGGCCATGCGCCGAAACCATCTGCCTCGCAGGGTGGGCCTGAGAAGGACATTTGTCACAGGCAGAGCAAGTTTTTTTCAGACAGTTATGTGACAGCCCTGTCCCCTAGAAGGGTGATGTCGAGCCAAGCAGCATTGAGACCACACAAACTATATTTCAGGGCTACTCAGGACATCTAATTCTGGGCCTGGCCTCATTAGGTCCAGTACTTAAAGCGGACCTAAACTCTTGCACAGCGCACAATGAAAAGTCTTTATTCCACAGATAGTTACTGAAGAAACTCATCCTTGTCTGTGTTCTGTCTTTATTTAGCCAGATCAAAGTGCCCATTTGTTCTCGTCAGCAACTGTGTGTGAATGGAGATTTTAAGTTTGATGCAATATGGTCATATTAATTAATTATTATTCATTATTTCCCCTCCTCGCAATTATGAGAAATTAATAAATACATTATGGTTAAGGCGGTATAAAACCCTGACACAATCTACATATATAAAATCGGATGTGTGTATGTATGTGTGTGTGTGTGTGTGTGTGTGTGTGTGTGTGTGTATGTATGTGCCGCGATCACGCGAAAACGGCTTGACCGATTTGAAGCTTGGTACACAGATCCCTTACTACCTGGGATGATATGTTCTGGGGGTCTCGCGGCCCCCCTGCACACCTGGGCGGAGCTACAAACAGCAAATCAGATTTCACCCATTCAAGTCAATGGAAAAAATGTAAAAGGCTGCCATTCTCACAGTAATCAAGCGAGAGACCCCACACTTGGCACAGTTGGTCACTTGGTGACCGAGGTTACAAATCCAGGAAAAGTGGGCGGAGCATAAAACTGCCAATCAAATTTCAGCCATTCATTGAAATGGGGAAATGTAAACTGCAGCCATCCTTAGACTGTTAATCGCAGGGTTCTCAAACTTGGTACACTTGGTCACTGGGTGAATACGATTATGATTCAAGAAAATGGGTGGAGCCTACAACAGCCAATCAAAATTCACCTATTGATTTTCAAGGGGAATATTTAAACTGCTGCTATTCTTACACTTTTAATGGCAGAGGCTTCAAACCTGCTACAGTCAGTCATTGGGTGACTGGGGTCCAAATTCACTAAAGGGGCGGGGCCACATACAGCCAATCAGATTTCCTTGGTGAATAAACTGCTTCCATTCACATATTTTTTATGCCAGGAACCTGAAAGCTCACAAACTTGGTCATTGAGTGACTGTGTGTGTCAAGGTTACAAAATGTGGGCGGAGCCAAAAAAACTTTTATTGGGAAAATATAAACTGCAGCCATTTTTACACCGTTAATGGCAGGGTTCTCAAACTTTGCACAGTTGGTCACTGGGTGACTGAGATTAAGATTTTGGAAGGTGGGTGGAGCCTACAACAGCCAATAAAAATTCACCTTTTGATTTTCAAAGGTAATATTTCATCTGCTACCATTCTCTTATACTGTGAAAAGCAGATTCCTCAAACCTTGTACAGTTGGTCGCTGGGTGACTGGGGTCCAAATTCGGAAAGGGGGCGGAGCCACAAACAGCCAGATTTGTTTATTTTTCAATGGGAATATACAAAGTATTGATACCAAGGACCCCAAAGCCGATAAACTTGATAACTGAGTGACTGTATGTCAAGGTTAGAAAAAGTGTGCGGTGCCAACAACTACATTTTTAACATGGCAGGGTTCCCAAACTTTACACAATTGGCCACTGGGTGACTGGGATGAATATTCAGAAATGTGGGTGGAGCCTACAACAGTCAATCAAAATGTACCTATTGATTTTCAAGGGGAATATTCCCATTGCTACCATTCTCACACTGTTAGTGGCAGAGGCCTTAAACCTGATACAGTCAGTCATTGAGTGACTAGGGTCCAAATTCACTAAAGGGGTGGAGCCACAAACAGCCAATCAGATTTGTTTGATTCATTTCAGCCATTCTGTTATTGGCAGGGTTCTCAAACGTGACACAGTTGGCCACTGGGTGACTGGGACTAATATTCAGAAAAGTGGGTGGAGCCTACAGCAGCCAATCAAAATTCACCTTTTGATTTTCAAGGGGAATATTTACATTGCTGCCATTCATGCACTCTTAATGGCAGAGGCCTAAAATCTGCTACAGTCAGTCACTGGGAAACTGGGGTTTAAATTCTGAAGGGATCAGTCCAAAAACAGCAAATTAGATTTGTTTAATTTCAATGGCAAAATGCAAAAATGTTCAAATTCAGTAAAGGGGTGGAGCCAAAAACAGCCAGATTTCTTTGCTGGATAAACTGTTTCCATTAGCACAATTTTGATGCCAGGAACCCAAAAGCTCACAAACTAGGTCATTCAGTAGTGACTGTGTGTCCAGGTTACAAAAAGTGGGTGGAGTTAAAAACACATTTTTCTGGGAAATTGTAAACTGCAGCCCTTCTTCACTGTTAATGGCAGGGTTAGCATAGCTGGTTACTGGGTGACTAAGATTAATATTCAGAAAGGTGTGAGTAGCCTAAAAATGGCAATCAAAAATCACATGTCACTTTTCAAGGAGAATATTAAAATTGCTGCCATTCTTGCACTTATGGCACAAGCCTCAAACCTGGTACAGTTGGTCATTGGGTCACTGGGGTTCAAATTCAGAAAAGGGGACAGAGCCACAAACGGTGAATCAGATTTGTGTCACGTTCCGTAACAACTAGTGAGGACAGAGAGTGACTGATCTCCGGAGATCTGCAGTATCGCCAGAAATACAGATATACCTGATTATAAGTGATCTGCAGTCTCACCGATAATCCGATATATATGCTAACCTCTGTCCACCCAAAATGGAGTGTAACGATTGGTGCAAACAGTAAATAGCGTATTGCTCTGTGGCGAGGGCCCACAGAGCACAGACTATTGTCCAGCGGCAAGGGCCCGCTGGCGGGGATAGTCGACAAGCAGGGGTCGGCAACAGGTAATCAGAAATACGAGGCACAGAATCAGGAGGCAGAGGCAGAGTCTTGAGGGCTAGCCGGGGTTCGGCAACAGAGATCAGAGATACGAGGTACAGAGACGGTAGGCAAGAGAGTGAACGAGGGCACAGCAAGGTAGGCAACGGGTAATCAGATAGGCAACAGTACAAAAGGATTAGACAAACTCAGAGTCGAGAACAGGCAAAAGATCAAAGGCACAGGTAAATACAATGGTATATTTCTTCCAGTACTTATATATTGGCGTAACCAATATATAAGTATACTGTGGATCCGAGAGCTAGCACAGAGTGTGATCGCTACAGCGGACAAGGAGAACTGGCAGTCTGCTGCTTAAATGCAGACTGTCAGTCCAGGAACCCCCACCCCCCTGATGAGGTCAGCAAGGGGCGGGGAGTGCCTCAGCAGGGCGGATCAAGGCAGCCTCCTCCTTAGGGCATAAAGGGTCTGACGCTCCGTGCGTGAGCGCGTTGCCCTGCCCTGAGATGAGGACATGCGGCTGGAACGACCGCCGGCGCTGCCAGCTGACGCGGGCCGGAAGTTCGGGGATCCGGTGACGTCAGAGCCGAGAGCGGCGTCCACACTGCCAGCCGCCGGAGGGGTGAGTCTATGCCTGACATTACCCCTCCCCTGAGGCGTGGTCTCCGAACGCGCCAATGAAGGTTTATCAGGATGGGAATCGTGAAATTCCTGTATGAGTTCTTGTGCATGGAAATGATGTGCTGGTACCCAGGATCTCTCCTCAGGACCGTATCCTCTCCAATGAACCAGATACTGGAGAGAGTTCCTAACAAATCGAGAGTCTAGTATTCTCTCGACCTCATACTCAGGCTCACCGTCTACAATAACAGGAGGAGGACCAGAGTCCACATGCACCGCGGGTTTCAATAAAGACACATGAAATGTTCTTACCCCACGCATAGATTGGGGTAACGTTATCTGATAAGATACTTTATTGATTCTTTTAGCTACCGGATATGGACCTACGAATTTAGGCCCAAGTTTAGCTGATGGCTGCCGCAAAGCGATATGTCGAGTGGAGATCCAGACAAGATCCCCGGGAGAGAACTCCCACTCGGGTGAACGCTTTCGGTCAGCCTGTAGTTTCTGGAGGGAAACTGTTTTCTTTAAATTGGCATTCACCTCCCTCCAGCGAGATCTTAACGTCTCCTGCCAGGTCTCCAGGGCAGGAAAAGGAGAGGAACTGACAGGAAGGGGGGAAAACCTAGGAGATCTCCCATTAACAATCTGAAAAGGTGAAAACCCTGAGGAAGAGCTCCGAAGATTGTTGTGGGCAAATTCGGAGTATGGTAAGTATTGAACCCATTCCGTCTGATTGTCTGCCACATAACACCGGAGATACTGTTCCAGTGACTGGTTCACCCTCTCTGTCTGACCATTGGTCTGAGGGTGATAACCAGACGAAAATGAGAGCGTGATTCCTAGTACTCTGCAAAATTCCTTCCAAAATTCCGAGACAAACTGTACCCCCCTGTCAGACACTATATTCTCCGGGACCCCATGAAGGCGAAGGATGTGGATCACAAACAGATCTGCCAGTTCCTTGGCAGAAGGAAATTTTTTCAATGGCACAAAATGAGCCATTTTAGAAAATCGATCGACAATAACCCAAATCACCGTATTACCATCTGAAGAAGGTAATTCCCCTACGAAATCCATGGATATGTGAGTCCAGGGCTCGGAGGGTATGGGTAGGGGTTGGAGGGTACCTACTGGAGATATATGTGAGGGTTTGCTCCGTGAGCATACTGTACAAGAGACAACAAACTCCTCGACATCCCTCCTCCAATTGGGCCACCAGACACTTCTAGATAACAATTCTCTGGTTCTGGCTACTCCAGGATGACCTGCCAGTTTGGATGAATGAAACAGCTGTAACACTTGTAACCTAAACTGTAAAGGAACAAACATCAGATCAGGAGGTTTTCCTGCCGGACTGTCTGATTGATGAGGAAGAAGAACAGAGGCCAGATCCTCCCTTGAGTCTATACAAGCCAACACCACTTTCTCCGATAAAATTGGATCTGGTTCAGAGGCCAATACCGATTCTATGTCAAAGCATCGGGAAAGAGCATCTGCTTTGACATTTTTGCTTCCCGGTTTAAACGTGATAATGAAATCAAACCTGGAAAAAAATAAAGACCACCGTGCCTGTCTAGGATTTAACCTCTTAGCCCCCTTCAGATACTCTAAATTCTTATGATCCGTATATACTGTGATCACATGTTCTGCCCCCTCAAGCCAGTGTCGCCACTCCTCAAAAGCCAATTTCACAGCAAGCAATTCCCTGTTCCCGATATCATAATTTTTTTCTGCCTCAGAAAATTTTTTCGAAAAAAAAGCGCAAGGATGGAGTCTTCCCTGTGACCCGGTGTATTGTGATAAGACTGCCCCAACCCCAATCTCAGATGCGTCTACTTCCACGATAAACGGCCTGGAAGAATCGACGTGATGCAGAATGGGGGCGGAACAGAAGGCTGTCTTAAGGCTTTGAAAGGCGGAGATGGCCTCGGAAGACCAATTGACGGTGTTAGCCCCTTTTCTTGTCATATCAGTAAGAGGGGCTATCAAAGCGGCATACCCTCTTATGAATTTTCTGTAATAATTAGAAAAGCCCAAAAACCGTTGTAAGGCCTTCAGCCCAACCGGTTGAGGCCAGTTCAATACAGCCGTGACCTTGCTGTTATCCATTGATAACCCGGAACTAGAAATTATATAACCTAAGAATGGTACCTCAGTGACCTCAAACAAACATTTTTCCAATTTGGCATATAATGAATTCTCACGTAATTTGAGCAAAACATACTGAACCTGTGACCGATGTTCCTTGATATCATGAGAAAAAATCAGAATGTCATCTAAATAAACGACCACAAACCTCCCCACAACGTCCCTGAAAATGTCATTAACCAACTCCTGGAAGACAGCGGGGGCATTACACAGGCCAAAAGGCATGACCGTATATTCGTAATGCCCGTCCTGAGTGTTGAACGCCGTCTTCCATTCGTCCCCCTGTCTAATTCTGACCAAATTGTAGGCTCCCCTAAGATCCAACTTAGTAAATATCTGGGCACCGGTGACCTGATTAAAAAGATCGTCGATCAGGGGAAGCGGGTAACGATTCTTAATCGTGATTGCGTTGAGAGCTCTGTAGTCAATACAAGGACGTAACCCACCATCTTTTTTTTTCACAAAAAAAAACCCTGCCCCAGCGGGTGACCTAGAGGGTCGAATGAACCCCTTTTCCAAGTTCTCCCGGATGTATTCTCTCATGGCCACTTTCTCGGGACCAGTGAGATTATAAAGGTGACCCCTGGGAGGCATGGTTCCAGGTCTGAGTTCAATCGGGCAGTCATACGGTCTGTGAGGTGGCAGGGAATCAGCAGACCGTGGACAAAACACATCGGCATAAGATACATAAGGCTGAGGGAGGCCCTGAAGAACTAAATGAGTAGAACGGAGCGGGATTTGGGAAATACAATGCTCCTGACAGTAGGGTGACCAGGATAGTAATTGCCCAGAGGCCCAATCAATCTGTGGGGAATGCAGACGTAGCCATGGCAAGCCCAAAATAATAGGACAGGATGGCATTCTAATGAGATAGAATCGTAACTTCTCACAGTGTAGAACCCCCACATTACAAGTTAATTCAGGTGTGACAGAGACAGGCAAACTATCCTGCAATGGTGAATCGTCAATGGCCGTGACTATGATATGCTTCTCTAAAGGAATGACTGGTATGCCCATCTTTAGAGCCAGATTAGAATCCATAAAATTGGCTGCAGCGCCTGTGTCAATAAAAGCCTGCAGTAAATAGTCTTGTTTATTCCAGGAGATGGAAATGGGTAATACGACCTTATCTCTGGGAGGTACAGAATTCTCGCCCAGGGTAGTACCTCCGACTAACCCTAGGCGGAGAAGTTTTCCGCCTTCCTGGAACAAACAGACGCGATATGACCTTTCTCCCCACAATAAAGACATAGACCCTCTTTTCTCCTTCTTAACTTTTCTGTCTCCGATAGTTTGGAGTGACCCAGTTGCATGGGCTCGTCAGAGGGAGGAGAACTGGGAAGACTCATGGGAGGCTGGAGTCGCATAATGGGTCGCTGTCTAGATGACTTGTGAAAACGTACCCTGCGATCGATCTTAATAGCAAGACTTAAGGCCTCATCCAGGGTTCTGGGTTCGGGATGACTTAACATCAACTCAGATACGGAGTCAGCCAACCCAGTCAAAAACCTATCTAGAAGAGACTGTGCCTCCCACCTGGTGGAGAACGACCACTTGCGGAACTCCGCAGCATAAGTCTCAACAGAGTTCTGACCCTGTCTGAGTCTTTTCAATTTCATTTCAGCCGTGGCAGCAATATCTGGGTCGTCATATACCACCGCCATGGCTTCGAAAAACTTCTCAACAGAGGTAAGGGCCTCATGACCTAAGGGTAAGCTATAGGCCCAGGTCTGTGAGTTGCCCTGTAGGAGGGTCTTTATAAGCGTGACCTTTTGTAATTCAGAACCAGATGAAATGGGACGCATCAAAAAATATGACTGACAGCGATCTCGAAAGTTTCGGAAATCAGCACGTTCCCCTGAAAACGGTATGGGCAACGGCATCTTAGGTTCGACAGGTGCTATAGGAGCGGGAACACCTGGCGCCTGCAAGTTTTGCACAATCTCTGTTAATCGGTTGAGCTGGACCTGTTGGTCTTTAATGGTCTGATCCAATTGAGCAACAACCGTCATCAGAGTATTAACCTGCTGGACCAGGGCTTCCATGTAAATTGGTCCGCTGTACTGTCACGTTCCGTAACAACTAGTGAGGACAGAGAGTGACTGATCTCCGGAGATCTGCAGTATCGCCAGAAATACAGATATACCTGATTATAAGTGATCTGCAGTCTCACCGATAATCCGATATATATGCTAACCTCTGTCCACCCAAAATGGAGTGTAACGATTGGTGCAAACAGTAAATAGCGTATTGCTCTGTGGCGAGGGCCCACAGAGCACAGACTATTGTCCAGCGGCAAGGGCCCGCTGGCGGGGATAGTCGACAAGCAGGGGTCGGCAACAGGTAATCAGAAATACGAGGCACAGAATCAGGAGGCAGAGGCAGAGTCTTGAGGGCTAGCCGGGGTTCGGCAACAGAGATCAGAGATACGAGGTACAGAGACGGTAGGCAAGAGAGTGAACGAGGGCACAGCAAGGTAGGCAACGGGTAATCAGATAGGCAACAGTACAAAAGGATTAGACAAACTCAGAGTCGAGAACAGGCAAAAGATCAAAGGCACAGGTAAATACAATGGTATATTTCTTCCAGTACTTATATATTGGCGTAACCAATATATAAGTATACTGTGGATCCGAGAGCTAGCACAGAGTGTGATCGCTACAGCGGACAAGGAGAACTGGCAGTCTGCTGCTTAAATGCAGACTGTCAGTCCAGGAACCCCCACCCCCCTGATGAGGTCAGCAAGGGGCGGGGAGTGCCTCAGCAGGGCGGATCAAGGCAGCCTCCTCCTTAGGGCATAAAGGGTCTGACGCTCCGTGCGTGAGCGCGTTGCCCTGCCCTGAGATGAGGACATGCGGCTGGAACGACCGCCGGCGCTGCCAGCTGACGCGGGCCGGAAGTTCGGGGATCCGGTGACGTCAGAGCCGAGAGCGGCGTCCACACTGCCAGCCGCCGGAGGGGTGAGTCTATGCCTGACATTTTGTTTCATTTCATGGGAAAATACAAATTATTGATGCCAAGGACCCCAAAACTCACAAACTTGGGCATTGAGTAGTGACTTTGTGTCCAGGTTACAAAAAGTGGGCGGAGCCAAAACCAAATTTCACTGGGAAAGTGTAAACTGCAGCCCTTCTTACACTGTTTATGGCAGGGTTCACAAACTTTGCCCAGATGGTCACTGAGTGACTGAGGTTAATATTCAGGGAAGTGGGTGGAGCCTATAATAGCCAATCAAAATTCACCTGTTGATTTTCAAGTGGAATATTTAAATTGCTGCCATTTTTACACTGTTAATAGCAGATGCCTCAAACCTGCTACAGTTGGTCATTGGGTGACTGGGGTTCAAATGCTGGAGAGGGGCGGAGCCACAAACGGCCTATCTGATTTGTTTAATTTCTATGGGCGTAGTGGTGGGCAGCACGGTGGCGTAGTGGTGGGCAGCACGGTGGCGTAGTTGTTAGCTCTCTCACCTTGCAGCGCTGGGTCCCTGGTTCTAATCCCAGCCAGGGCACTATCTGCAAAGAGTTTGTATGTTCTCTCCATGTCTGCGTGGGTTTCCTCCGGGCACTCCGGTTTCCTCCCACATTCCAAAAACATACGGATAAGTTAATTGGCTCCCCCTAAAAAAAAAAATTGGCCCTAGACTACAGTACTTACACTACATAATATAGACATATGGCAATGGTAGGGATTAGATTGTGAGCTCCTTTGAGGGACAGTTAGTGACAACATATATATATATATATATATATATATACACTGTACAGCGCTGCGTAATATGTCGGCGCTATATAAATACTTAATAATAATAATAATAATAATATACAAATTATTGATGCCAAGGACCCCAAATCTCACAAACTTAGTCATTGAGTGTTTGTGCGTTAGGGTTAGAAAGTTGGCGGAGCCCACACCAGTCAAATACATACCCGTGCAACGCCGGGTCATCAGTGGGTGGAGACAAATACAAATTTCACTGGGAAAAATGTAAACTGCAGCCATTCTTACATTGTTAATGGCAGGGTTTTTAAACTTTGCACAGTTGGTCACTGGGTGACTGGGATTAATATTCAGAAAAGCGGCGGAGCCTACAAAATTAGGCTCCACCTATTGCTTTTCAAGGGGAATATTTAATTGCTACCATTCTTGAACTGTTAATGGCACAGGCCTCAAACCTGGTACAGTTGGTTATTGTGTGACTGGGGTTCAAATTCAGGAAAGGGTGTGGAGCCACAAACAGCCAATCTGATGTTTTCATTTCAATGCAAATTATTGATACCAAAGACAGCAAAGCTCACAAACTTGGTCATTAAGTAATTGTGTGTTAGGGTTAGAAAAAGTAGGCAGAGCCAACACCAGCCAAATACATACCCGGGCAACGCCGGGCAATCAGCTAGTATTCAATAAAAATATGTTTTCCTACTTTTTATATGCCATACGGTTATTATATTTGCTTTTGTGCATAAGTATTATTATTCATTTAGAAATTACAAGTTCCCAAAGTACAGTTTGTTTGCTCTGAGAGCTGACTTTGCATTTTATTCATAACTGCTTTATTCATCTTCTAATGTATGCAGAAATGCTTTCTGAGTGTCTCACTGTGTTCAGGAGAGTCTGCAGTGTCAGAGAAGTGTTTACTTCCTCACGTTTTTACTTTAAGTAAACACAAGATAACATTATCTCCAGTTCAGATGCGTCCAGCTTTTCCTGCAGGGAGCTAGTAAGTCCTGTGTTTAACCCATTGAATGCTGTTCTAGTACAAAAAAAATGGTGGCAGTGTATAATATGCTGTAAATAATCTATTAGAGCAAAGAAGAAATTCTGGGTTTCATTCCGCCTTATATAACACAGTATTTCTTCTTTGCTCTAAAAGATTATTTACAGCATATACTATACTAACACAATGTTTTTTTTAGTAAAACAGCATTTAAAGGGTTACATCACAGGACTGCCTTTTTCTCCTGCAGGGGCTGCTGCATCCGAACTGCTGATTAGCTTATCTTCTGTATACATTCTTTACTTGCTACAATTACATTCTCTGGCTGTGCAGAAACTTATGCTAATGAGTCCTGGAGTGAAACACAGGTCAGAAATCACTGATGGCTGCATTTAAAACAGAATTACAACAGTTATGAATAAAATGCACCAGCAGCTTTCAAAGTAAATAAACTGAACTTTGGGAAGTTATAATTTATAAATGAATTATAATACTTTTTGTTGAATATTTTGTCAGTTTTAAACCGCTTTAACCACTTAAAGAGAATCTGTACTCTAAAATTTTACAGCAAAAAGCATACCATTCTATTCATTATGTTCTCATGGGCCCCTCTGTGCTGTTTCTGCCACTCTCTGCTGCAATCCTGGCTTGTAATTAACAGTTTTAGGCAGTGTTTACAAACCAACTAACCAGCTTGTGATAGGCTCACATAAGCAGAGTGTGTGAGTCATACAGAGCCTGCAGGGGGCCTGCAGAGGGTGTGTATCACTTCTATCCAATCACAAGCAGCCCTGCACATTCCACACATTCTAGCCTTTGCCCGACAGAGCCGACAGAAGAAAACAGATTAGATCATATAACAGAGATAACACAGCCACTGTGCAATTAGGAAAGGCTGCAGTAAGCCAGAGCACATTAGAACAGGCAAAGGAACTTATAGGATAGAAGAACTAAGGCTGAAAATTTTGTTACAGAGTCTCTTTTAACCCAAAGGGTTGTTTATTTTTTGCATCTGAGCAACTTTCACCTCCCATTAATTTGCCAATAACTTTATCACTACTCATCACAATGAATTGGTCTATATCTTGTTTTTTCCACCACCAATTAGGCTTTCTTTGGGTGATACATTTTGCTGAGAATTAATTTATTCTAAATCCATTTTAACAGGAATATTAAGAAAGAAATGAAAAAAAAATCATTATTTCTCAGCTTTTGGCTATTATAGTTTGAAATTAATACATGCTACCATAATTAAAACCCACGTATTTTATTTGCCCATTTGTTCCGCTTATTACACCATTTAAATGATATCCCTATAACAATGTATGGCGCCGATATTTTATTTGGAAATAAAGGTGCATTTTTTCAATTTGCGTCCATCACTATTTACAAGCTCATAATTTTAAAAAAATATAAAAAATATATTAATAACCTCCTTTGACATGCATATTTAAAAAATTCAGACCCTCAGGTAACTATTTATGTTTTTGTTTTTTTTCCTTGATTACCTGGATATCAAAAATAGTGACCTTGATTCAGGACAGGAGAGTGATGTGATTAAACTGGTGTAATCAGCAGGAATCTGAGTATAATCAATATTACCTATAGTCAGTAGCAGAGCTACAATGGGGCACACTGGGGCACTGGCTTTCCCTGGGAATCACTGTGCCCCTGAGTGCCCTCCCCCTTGCTTAATAACCTACAGTTAATTGTTTTCAGGCTCCAGCAGCGTACAGTGCACAAGATTAGGTCTGTAAAAAAAACTCTCCATGTCAGTCATATCAGAGTCTAGGACCGTTAATTAAACCAAGGGCTTGATTCACAAACCCGTGCTAACTGTTAGCACGGGCATGCTAAACAGTTAGCACATGAAGTGTCGCTCGTAGACTTTTGCACGCGCAAAGTCCCACGGTCGCACTTCACGTGCTAACTGTTTAGCACCCCCATGCTAACAGTTAGCATGGGTTTGTGATTCAAGCCCCAAGAGTTTTATCTATTTGCCATAAATTCCTTACAATCCTTGCGAGCACATCTGTAGGCAGTGTCGGACTGGGAGGTGGGAAAACTGAGGAAATCCACCGCTGGCCAAGCAGCAGTAACCCTCTGTTATCACTCCCAATAGAAACCTGCAGCAAGTCTTCACTGTGAGCAGCAACACCCGATTACTGCTGCTTGGCCAGCAAGTGGATTTCCTCAGCTTTTCCAGCTCCCAGTCCCACACTGTCTGTAGGTAACTTTTCTTCCATAATAGCACCATCATTTGAACAGTGTGTTCTGCTCAAAGGCCTCTGAGGTTCTGTTTGTGATATTTACATTTGGCTCCTATCATTGCTGAAGTAGTTAGTCTTAATTTTATCACCTGAGTTAGGCAAAAAAATATATAAAACTCGCCATACAAACATCGATTTTGTTCAGCCAAATGGGCCCCACCAGCCAGCCATTGTGCCTCCTTTTTGCTTCCCCAAAAATTTGAAGCTGGAGCTGCCACTGCCTATAGTACCTAGAGTGCATATGGGCCCTTAGTTAAAAGACCACTTAAAAAAAGATAAAAAAAAAATGTATGATGTGCAGCCCCTAGACCTCTCAAGCTCACTCCAACCTGAATTATCGCAAATTCTTTCTGTTCTAAGAAAGCAAACTTTTGTTTTCAATAATGCAATGAGTAAAAGTTTATCTGGGATCCACCTTAACCCTTCATATACACTACGCACTCTGCATTCATGAATAGAATCATGGGTATTTCCTTTCTATAGAGGCTAACCTAGGTATACAATACATTTCGGGTGCTTTTTTATGTTGGATTATGTTTACATTAATTTTCAACAGTTCATCTTTGACACCGTTAATTTTTTTCTCTTTTGTAAACCAATAAAACAATTTACTGCCACCTTGTGGCCTTTGTATTTAAGTACATGGTTTCCTATGATAAAGCATCAAGTGAATTTAGGAGTTTAGGTTCTTCGTAAGGTTAGAGGAAACCTTAATGCTAGGTACACACCATACAATTTTCTGGCAGATTTACCTGCCAGATCGATTTTTTTACAATATGTCCGATCTGAATTTCGATTGATTTTCCGATTGATTTCCGTTAACTTCTATGGAAATCGATTGGAAAATCGAAAAATGTAAAAGTTGAACACACAGGGTAAGGCTGCATACTGGAAATACTATGAATTCTCAGCTGCTTTTTTATATCCAATCTGTCTCAGAAAAAAACAGGGTTACAGAGAGCTTTGTCAGATTACTGAACTTTTGAGTTTAACACTTCAAGCCATATCATATTTATACGGGGCAGGAGGCAGTGCCAGCTGTTGATGTGTTAAGACTAGAGTTGGGCCGAACCTCCGATTTTAGGTTCGCGAACCCCGTTCGCGAACTTCCGCAAAAGGTTCGGTTCGCGAAAAAGTTCGCGAACCGCAATAGACTTCAATGGGGAGGCGAACTTTGAAAGTTTTAAAAAATTCTATCAGCTGGAAAAATGATAGAAAACATGTTTCAAAAGGTCTAATACCTGGAGCGACACCTAATTGAGTGAAATACACATCACTGCTGGAGGACCCGCCCACCCTTCCTCCTCCAAGCAAGGTCCTTTATACCATTTGACTCAGTTGTCTGCCTACACTAATTAGTTATGGGACAGCTGCTACACACTCTGCTAGGAAGATTTTAATCTCCCTCCCCTTCTACCTCCTCGCAGAGGGAGGAGGGTCTCTTCTGCCAGGGAATTATACTATTTTAAAAACAAGTATACATCATACCATAGCTGGGAATTGAACCCAGATCTTGCTGTGTGGTGGGCATGTCACCCTAAGCACTGTACCACTACAGTAGTAAGCGAAGCTAGCCTAAAATGTACCATTTATGCTTAATGCAATAGAACCATTAGGTTGCTTAAAGGAGAACTGTAGTGAGAGGTATATGGAGGCTGCCATATTGATTTCCTTTTAAGCTATACCAGTTGCCTGGCAGCCCTGCTGATCTATTTGGCTGCAGTAATGTGAATCACACCAGAAACAAGCATGCAGCTAATCTTGTCAGATCTTACAAAAATGTCAAACACCAGATCTGCTGCATGCTTGTTCAGGGTCTAGGGCTAAAAGTATTGGAGGCAGAGGATCTGCAGGATAGCCAGGTAACTGGTATTGCTTAAAAGGAAATCAATATGGTAGCCTCCATATACCTTTCACTACAGTTCTTCTTTAAAGGGAACCTTAAGGGCCCATTCACACTTGAGCGGGAATCGCACGATTCCCGCTCACGGCAAACCGCTAGCGGTTCTGCAAGAACCGCTACACAATGTAGCGAATGGCAGTGTTCTCACTGCTGCGGTTGCGGTTAGCGATAACCGCAACCGCGCTGCATGCAGCGGTTTGCCGGCGACGAGCGTTCCGCGATTTGCGATCGGGATTAGCGTGCAAAGCACGCTAATCGCGATCGCTCCAAAACCGCTGCAGTGTCCAGTGATTTTTCCGCGATAATCGCAGGAAAATCACTCCCGCAAAACGCCGGCGGTAATCGCCGGCATTCTGCGGTTCTAAGTGTGAATGGGCCCTAACTGAGAGTGATATGGCTGTTTCCTGTAAACAATACCAGTTGCCTGGCAGTCCAGCTGATCTTTGTGACTGCAATAGTGGCTGAATCACACCCTGAAACAAGCATGCAGCTAATCCAGTCTGACTTCAGTCAGAGCACCTGATCTGCATGCTTGTTCAGGGGCTGTGGCTAAAAGTATTAGAGACACAGGATCAGCAGGCGATTCAGGCAACTGGTATTATTTTAAAAGGAAAAATCCATATCCTTCTCCGTTTAGGTTCCCTTTAAGGATTTGTAGTATAAAAGCCAACTCACATTGGCTGGGATTTGAACCTGGGTCTCACTGTATGGTGGGCAAGCACACTAACCACTACACCAACTAAAGCTGGCCTAAAATTTACTATTTATGCTCAATACAAGAGAAAAAGTAGACAAGACAAATAACATTTATATCACACTTTTCTCCTGGTGGACTCAAAGGACCAGAGCTGCAGCCACTAGGGCATGCTCTATAGGCAGTAGCAGTGTTAGGAAAAGAGAGAGATATGAATCTACCTGGCTATCTGGGGTTCTCTTTGGACAACTGTTGAACACAAAAGAGAAGGCCATGTCTGGCTAAATGTCTGTAAGCAGTGGCTGCATGGTGTAATGGATAAGGGCGCTGCCTCTGACAAAGGAGACCAGAGTTCAAATCTCAGCTCTGTCTGTTCAGTAAGCCAGCACCTATTCAGTAGGAGACCTTAGGCAAGTCTTCCTAACCCTGCTATCTTGTCTAATTTTTCTCTTGACAACTGTTGAACACAAAAGAGAAGGCCATGTCTGGCTAAATATCTGTAAGCAGTGGCTGCATGGTGTAATGGATAAGGGCGCTGCCTCTGACAAAGGAGACCAGAGTTCAAATCTCAGCTCTGTCTGTTCAGTAAGCCAGCACCTATTCAGTAGGAGACCTTAGGCAAGTCTTCCTAACACTGCTATCTTGTCTAATTTTTCTCTTGACAACTGTTGAACACAAAAGAGAAGGCCATGTCTGGCTAAGTGTCTGTAAGCAGTTGCTGCATGGTGTAATGGATAAGGGTGCTGCCTCTGACAAAGGAGACCAGAGTTCAAATCTCAGCTCTGTCTGTTCAGTAAGCCAGCACCTATTCAGTAGGAGACCTTAGGCAAGTCTTCCTAACACTGCTATCTTGTCTAATTTTTCTCTTGACAACTGTTGAACACAAAAGAGAAGGCCATGTCTGGCTAAATATCTGTAAGCAGTGGCTGCATGGTGTAATGGATAAGGGCGCTGCCTCTGACAAAGGAGACCAGAGTTCAAATCTCAGCTCTGTATGTTCAGTAAGCCAGCACCTATTCAGTAGGAGACCTTAGGCAAGTCTTCCTAACACTGCTATCTTGTCTAATTTTTCTCTTGACAACTGTTGAACACAAAAGAGAAGGCCATGTTTGGCTAAATATCTGTAAGCAGTGGCTGCATGGTATAATGGATAAGGGCGCTGCCTCTGACAAAGGAGACCAGAGTTCAAATCTCAGCTCTGTCTGTTCAGTAAGCCAGCACCTATTCAGTAGGAGACCTTAGGCAAGTCTTCCTAACACTGCTATCTTGTCTAATTTTTCTCTTGACAACTGTTGAACACAAAAGAGAAGGCCATGTCTGGCTAAACATCTGTAAGCAGTGGCTGCATGGTGTAATGGATAAGGGTGCTGCCTCTGACAAAGGAGACCAGAGTTCAAATCTCAGCTCTGTCTGTTCAGTAAGCCAGCACCTATTCAGTAGGAGACCTTAGGTAAGTCTTCCTAACACTGCTACTGCCTATAGAGCATGCCCTAGTGGCTGCGGCTCTGGTGCTTTGAGTCCGCCAGGAGAAAAGTGTGATATAAATGTTATTTGTCTTGTCTACTTTTTCTCTTATATTGAGCATAAATGGTAAATTTTAGGCCAGCTTCATATGGTACAGTGGTTAGTGTGCTTGTCCACCACACAGTGAGACCCAGGTTCAAATCCCAGCCAATGTGAGTTGGCTTTTATGCTACAAATCCTTAAAGGGAACCTAAACGGAGAAGGATATGGATTTTTCCTTTTAAAATAATACCAGTTGCCTGAATCGCCTGCTGATCCTGTGTCTCTAATACTTTTAGCCACAGCCCCTGAACAAGCATGCAGATCAGGTGCTCTGACTGAAGTCAGACTGGATTAGCTGCATGCTTGTTTCAGGGTGTGATTCAGCCACTATTGCAGTCACAAAGATCAGCTGGACTGCCAGGCAACTGGTATTGTTTACAGGAAACAGCCATATCACTCTCAGTTAAGGTTCCCTTTAAAGGAGAACTGTAGTGAAAGGTATATGGAGGCTACCATATTGATTTCCTTTTAAGCAATACCAGTTACCTGGCTATCCTGCAGATCCTCTGCCTCCAATACTTTTAGCCCTAGACCCTGAACAAGCATGCAGCAGATCTGGTGTTTGACATTTTTGTAAGATCTGACAAGATTAGCTGCATGCTTGTTTCTGGTGTGATTCACACTACTGCAGCCAAATAGATCAGCAGGGCTGCCAGGCAACTGGTATAGCTTAAAAGGAAATCAATATGGCAGCCTCCATATACCTCTCACTACAGTTCTCCTTTAAGCAACCTAATGGTTCTATTGCATTGAGCATAAATGGTACATTTTAGGCTAGCTTCACTTACTACTGTAGTGGTACAGTGCTTAGGGTGACGTGCCCACCACACAGTGAGATCTGGGTTCAATTCCCAGCTATGGTATGATGTATACTGGTTTTTAAAATAGTATAATTCCCTGGCAGAAGAGACCCTCCTCCCTCCGGGAGGAGGGAGGAAGAAGTGGGTAAAAGGGGAGGTGGGAGGCCAATTAAAATCTCCCTAGCAGAGTGTATAGCAGCTGTCCCATAACTAATTAGTGTAGGCAGACAACTGAGTCAAATGGTATAAAGGACCTAGCTTGAAGGGAGGGTGGGCAGGTTCTCTAGCACTTAGAGCAGTGTGTTTGACAAAAACATGTCTGCTGACAGTGATATGGAGGGTCAAAATTTTGCTCAATAGAGCATTATGGGGCGAATCGAACTTCCGCAAAAGTTCGCCTGATGCAGGCGAACGCGAACCCCCAAAGTTCGCCTGGAACCGTTCGCAGGCGAACCGTTCGGCCCAACTCTAGAACTCTTGTTTTACTAGCTTCAGCAAACAGTGGCGTAGCTAATATAACAATTGATACAGCGCACCAAAACCAATCAAGGAGAACCATAGTGTTAGAGGTGCAAGAAGGGGATGAGGAACAGTTTGTTAATAATTACAAGACAAGACAAATAACATTTATATTGCGCTTTTCTCCTTGCGGACTCAAAGCGCCAGAGCAGAGCAGCAGCCACTAGGGCGCGCTCTATTGGCAGTAGCAGTGTTAGGGAGACTTGCCAAAGGTCTCCTACTGAATTAGTGCTGGCTTACTGAACAGGCAGAGCCAAGATTCAAACCCTGGTCTCCTGTGTCAGAGGCAGAGCCCTTAACCATTACACCATCAGCCAGCTGCCACTATTACCACTATTACCACTATTACCACTATTTACAGCATCTATAGAAGTGAATATTAGCAGCACAGGACCAATAAACAGCTAATACTTTGGTTGAGGATAAGCCCCTAAAAGGTCCCTCTGGCCCAAGGGCCCCGATGCAGTCGCAACCTTTGCACCCTCTATTGCTACGCCATTGCAAGCGTCTAAATGCTTTTGGGTAGCCTTCAAGGCTAGCAGTTAGGGTCCCTACACTGGTTTGCCGGGATCTACCGCCAGGCTTTTATGATGAAAGCCTGCAAAATGGGATGTCAGTAGATCCCGAAAAATGTTGTGTCTAAAACGTAAAGTTAAACGCCACAAAACTGTCTGTGTGAACCAGTCCTTAGAATTGTTTACAGGTCTGCCTTCTTCTGCACAGGCAGGGAGACGTTCTGCACTGGCCTAGTCAAGGAGCTCCTGAGACTGCTGAGTGATGTACTGAGCAAAATTAGCAGTTATTATCAGAAGCAGTTATAATAAGAGGCTACCTACACTGGCGGCCCTCTGGCTACATATACTGAGGGGACTACATACTGCTGGGGTTCCTCTGCCTACCTACGCTGGAGTTCCTCTGGCTACATATACTGAAGGGGCTACATACTGCTAGGGTTCCTCTGCCTACCTACACTGGAGGTCCTCTGGCTACGTATACTGAGGGGGCTACATACTGCTGGGGTTCCTCTGCCTACCTACACTGGCGACTCTCTGGTTACATATACTGAGGGGCTACATACTGCTGGGGTTCCTCTGCCTACCTACACTGCCGGCCCTCTGGCTACATATACTGAGCGGGCTACATACTGCTGGGGTTCCTCTGCCTACCTACACTGGCAGCCCTCTGGCTACATATACTGAAGGGGCTACATACTGCTGGGGTTCCTCTGCCTACCTACACTGCCGGCCCTCTGGCTACATATACTGAGGGGGCTACATACTGCTGGGGTTCCTCTGCCTACCTACACTGCCGGCCCTCTGGCTACATATACTGAGGGGGCTACATACTGCTGGGGTTCCACTGCCTACCTACACTGGCAGCCCTCTGGCTACATATACTGAAGGGGCTACATACTGCTGGGGTTCCTCTGCCTACCTACACTGGCTACATATACTGAAGGGGCTACATACTGCTGGGGTTCCTCTGCCTACCTACACTGGAGGTCCTCTGGCTACATATACTGAGGGGGGCTACATACTGCTGGGGTTCCACTGCCTACCTACACTGGCGGCCCCCTGGCTTCATATACTGAGGGGGCTACATACTGCTGGGGTTCCTCTGCCTACCTACACTGGTGGCCCCCTGGCTACATATACTGAGGGGGCTACGTACTGCTGGGGTTCTTCTGCCTACCTACACTGCCGGCCCTCTGGCTACATATACTGAGGGGGCTACGTACTGCTGGGGTTCTTCTGCCTACCTACACTGCCGGCCCTCTGGCTACATATACTGAGGGGGCTACGTACTGCTGGGGTTCCTCTGCCTACCTATACTGGCGGCCCCCTGGCTACATATACTGAGGGGGCTATGTACTGCTGGGGTTCCTCTGCTTACCTACACTGCCGGCCCTCTGGCTACGTATACTGAGGGGGCTACATACTGCTGGGGTTCCTCTGCCTACCTACACTGCCGGCCCTCTGGCTACATATACTGAGGGGGCTACATACTGCTGGGGTTCCTCTGCCTACCTACACTGCCGGCCCTCTGGCTACATATACTGAGGGGGCTACATACTGCTGGGGTTCCTCTGCCTACCTACACTGGCGGCCCTCTGGCTACATATACTGAGGGGGCTACATACTGCTGGGGTTCCTCTGCCTACCTACACTGCCGGCCCTCTGGCTACATATACTGAGGGGGCTACATACTGCTGGGGTTCCTCTGCCTACCTACACTGCCGGCCCTCTGGCTACATATACTGAGGGGGGCTACATACTGCTGGGGTTCCTCTGCCTACCTACACTGGCGGCCCCCTGGCTACATATACTGAGGGGGCCACATACTGCTGGGGTTCCTCTGCCTACCTACACTGGCGGCCTCCTGGCTACATATACTGAGGGGGCTACGTACTGCTGGGGTTCCTCTGCCTACCTACACTGGTGGCCCCCTGGCTACATAAACTGAGGGGGCTACATACTGCTGGGGTTCCTCTGCCTACCTACACTGGCGACTCTCTGGATACATATACTGAGGGGGCTACATACTTCTGGGGTTCCTCTGCCTACCTACACTGGCGGCCCCCTGGCTACATGTACTGAGGGGGCTACATACTTCTGGGGTTCCTCTGCCTACCTACACTGCCGGCCCTCTGGCTACATATACTGAGATAGCTACATACTGCTGGGGTTTCTCTGCCTACCTACACTGCCGGCCCTCTGGCTACATATACTGAGGGGGCTACATACTGCTGGGGTTCCTCTGCCTACCTACACTTATGGCCCTCAAGCTACCTATATTGAGTAGGCAACCTATACTGCAGAAATCTCTCTACCTACCCACACTGGCTACCTGTACTGCAGAGGTCCCTTTACCTACACTGGTGGGACCTCTGGCTACTTATACTGAGGGGCCTGCCTATACTATAGGATCCCTTTGCCTATCTACACTGGAGGCCTTCTGGCTACCTATACTGAGGGGGCTGCCTATACTGCAGGTGTCCCTCTGCTTATCTACACAGGGGGCCCTCTGGCTAACTATACTGAGGGGGCTGCCTATACTGTAAGATCCCTCTGCCTACTTATACTTGAGGCCCTCTGGCTACCTATTCTGAGGGGGCTGCCTATACTGTAGGATCCCTCTGCCGACCTACACTGGAGGCCTCTGGCTACCTATACTGAGGGGGCTTCCTATACTGCAGGGGTCCTTCTGTCTATCTACACTGGGGGGATACAGTCATCATGGATTTTATTGCCTTCCCTCTCCCCTGTGACCAGTATGTGCTTTTAAATATTTATGCATCAAATACTGTGAAACCTCTGCAACTGTACAGTGAGTTACTGAGTGCCACATTGTTTCTACTCTGTGTTGTGGCCGTTCTTATCCAGGGAGGGGGATTCCATTAACTGTTTTTTTTTTCTGTTCACATAAGGGTATTTTGTACAACAGATGAGATGGGGAGAGGCAAGAAATACACATACAAATCATGAAGATGGTAGAAAGCAATACAATTATAAAATGAATAATCTCAATAAAGTGCGGATTCCAAATATTTATTGTAAATGCAAAAAAATGAGTTCAACATTTACCGTTAATAACGCAAGTGTCATTTTTGCACCCATTCACTTCATGAAAACCCTGGAAAAAAAGCCTTTATGATTAGTAAAGCAAATAGCTGAAAGCTATTGATAATGTAACTTCCAGGGGCTGGTAACTTTACATATTACATTATCATGTATATGTATTAGATGGATTGCAATACGTAAACATAAGCATTTTATATTCTGGTTATCTGAGCGCTCCTGTGGTTTCTGCTTTGCCATTACTGCTGCCTTCTTCCATACAGGGACTGGATTCCATTGACGTCATCTTGCGGCAGACGGAAGTTATTGGTGTTGACAAATTGGTAGGTTGGGAACATCAGAGCACTGCGATCGGTGGAGTGACCCAGACCCAAGGAATGGCCAAACTCATGTGCAGCCACCAGAAACAGGTTGAAGCCTATGAAGAAATAATCACTGTGAATTGTTGTGTTTACACACCAGAATGGGGGTGTGGTCATGGGTGGAGCCAAATTTACATGAACTTAACAGAGGTCTAAGTAGGCCTGCCCAGCAAAATGTTAGATGAAGACCCCTCTACAGTAATAGAAAAAAAACACCCTAAAATACAGCATATCACATAAATAGGCAGTGTCTTTTAAGCTTTGAGGACCGCGGTGTTAAACCCACCTAGTGACCAAGCCATTTTCTCTTAATTGGACCACTGCAGCTTTAAGGCCTCACTGCAGGGCCATACAACTCAGCACACAAGTGATTCCCCCTCTTTTTTTAAGAAAAATATTTGTAAATAAAAAGAAAGTGATCCGTCCCCACCAACAGAAAGCTCCGTTGGTGGGGACTGATCGCTTTTTTTTTTTTTTTTTTTTACAAATATTTATCTTATTTTTTTTTAAATAAAAAAAGCTTATTTTTTATTATTTTTCCCATTAGCAAGAGCTTTTAACATCACATGCGATTAGAAAAGTTCTTGTAGTGCGAACAAGCCCTTAGGCCAGAAACCCACTAGGAGCGATTTCTAAGCGCTAGTGATTTGAAAAGCTCTTGCTAATGCCATGCTATGGGGGATTTTTATAAAATCACATCGCTCAAGTGGGATCACACCCATATCAATACATTAGCTGGAGTTTTCAAATCGCAAAACGCTCAGAAAATTGCTCCTGGCGGGTTTCTGGCCTTAGGCTGGTTTCTCACCTTAATCTTTGCGGTACAGCTGAATCAACCATAAAAGCAGTGGTCAGTTCTTTGTCTAATCGTTGGACTGCAACTCATGAGTGCTCACCATTGTGGAGCAAACTGAAGCACCATCTTCCTGCTAGTGAGTTTAGTGCCAACCTCGTATCTTCCCTTTCAAAAAGTCAA